>NC_134358.1:564070538-564248038 GCF_048569485.1 Anomaloglossus baeobatrachus | reverse complement strand
CATCTGTGCGCTAATGGCCCGTCAGTCACAAGCACCAAGGAAAGGAGCAAACATCACACAACATCAGAAAAAGTGCAGAAATAATACAGGTTGTCAAATATTACTGCCCACAACCGAAAGAAAATCACAGCAACATCATCATCATCACCATCATCATCATCACCATCATCATCCATGCACCCGCAACTATCTGCCAAAAGAAAGGAATGTAAAAATGTATATGAAACCAGTATAATACTGCTCCTATGTACAAGAATATATCTACTATAATACTGTCCCTATGTACAAGAATATAACTACTATAATACTACCCCTATATACAAGAATATAACTATTATAATACTGCCCCCTATGTACAAGAATATAACTACTATATTACTGCCCCTATGTACAAGAATATAACTACTATAATACTGCTCCTATGTACAAGAATATAACTACTATATTACTGCCCCTATGTACAAGAATATAACTACTATAATACTGCCCCTATATACAAGAATATAACTACTATAATACTGCCCCCATGTACAAGAATATAACTGCTATAATACTGTCCCCTATATACAAGAATATAACTACTATAATACTGCCCCTATGTACAAGAATATAACTGCTATAATACTGTCCCCTATGTACAAGAATATAACTGCTATAATACTGCTCCTATGTACAAGAATATAACTACTATAATACTGCTCCTATGTACAAGAATATAACTACTATAATACTGCCGCTATGTACAAGAATATAACTACTATAATACTGCCACTATGTACAAGAATATAACTACTATAATACTGTCCCCTATATACAAGAATATAACTACTATAATACTGTCCCCTATGTACAAGAATATAACTGCTATAATACTGTCCCCTATATACAAGAATATAACTACTATAATACTGCCCCTATGTACAAGAATATAACTGCTATAATACTGTCCCTATGTACAAGAATATAACTACTATAATACTGCCCCCTATGTACAAGAATATAACTGCTATAATACTGTCCCCTATATACAAGAATATAACTACTATAATACTGCCCCTATGTACAAGAATATAACTGCTATAATACTGTCCCTATGTACAAGAATATAACTACTATAATACTGCCCCTATATACAAGAATATAACTACTATAATACTGCCCCCTATGTACAAGAATATAACTACTATAATACTGTCCCCTATATACAAGAATATAACTACTATAATACTGCCCCTATGTACAAGAATATAGCTACTATAATACTGCCCCCTATGTACAAGAATATAACTACTATAATACTGCCCCTATGTACAAGAATATATCTACTATAATACTGTCCCTATGTACAAGAATATAACTACTATAATACTGCCCCTATGTACAAGAATATAACTGCTATAATACTGTCCCTATGTACAAGAATATAACTACTATAATACTGCCCCTATATACAAGAATATAACTACTATAATACTGCCCCCTATGTACAAGAATATAACTACTATAATACTGTCCCCTATATACAAGAATATAACTACTATAATACTGCCCCTATGTACAAGAATATAGCTACTATAATACTGCCCCCTATGTACAAGAATATAACTACTATAATACTGCCCCTATGTACAAGAATATATCTACTATAATACTGTCCCTATGTACAAGAATATAACTACTATAATACTGCCCCTATGTACAAGAATATAACTACTATAATACTGCTCCTATGTACAAGAATATATCTACTATAATACTGTCCCTATGTACAAGAATATAACTACTATAATACTGCCCCTATCTACAAGAATATAACTGCTATAATACTGCCCCTATATACAAGAATATAACTACTATAATACTGCCCCCTATGTACAAGAATATAACTACTATAATACTGCCCCCTATGTACAAGAATATAACTACTATAATACTGCCCCCTATGTACAAGAATATAACTGCTATAATACTGCCCCTATATACAAGAATATAACTACTATAATACTGTCCCTATGTACAAGAATATAACTACTATAATACTGCCCCTATATACAAGAATATAACTACTATAATACTGCCCCCTATGTACAAGAATATAACTACTATAATACTGCCCCCTATGTACAAGAATATAACTACTATAATACTGCCCCCTATGTACAAGAATATAACTACTATAATACTGCCCCCTATGTACAAGAATATAACTACTATAATACTGCTCCTATGTACAAGAATATATCTACTATAATACTGTCCCTATCTACAAGAATATAACTACTATAATACTGCCCCTATGTACAAGAATATAACTGCTATAATACTGTCCCTATGTACAAGAATATAACTACTATAATACTGCCCCTATATACAAGAATATAACTACTATAATACTGCCCCCTATGTACAAGAATATAACTACTATAATACTGCCCCTATGTACAAGAATATAACTGCTATAATACTGCCCCTATGTACAAGAATATAGCTACTATAATACTGCCCCCTATGTACAAGAATATAACTACTATAATACTGCCCCTATGTACAAGAATATAACTGCTATAATACTGCCCCTATATACAAGAATATAACTACTATAATACTGCCCCTATGTAGAAGAATATAACTACTATAATACTAATCCTATGTACAAGAATATAACTACTATAATACTGCCCCCTATGTACAAGAATATAACTACTATAATACTGCCCCTATGTACAAGAATATAACTACTATAATACTGCCCCTATGTACAAGAATATAACTGCTATAATACTGCCCCTATGTACAAGAATATAACTACTATAATACTGCCCCCTATGTACAAGAATATAACTACTATAATACTACCCCTATGTACAAGAATATAACTGCTATAATACTGTCCCTATGTACAAGAATATAACTACTATAATACTGCCCCTATATACAAGAATATAACTACTATAATACTGCCCCCTATGTACAAGAATATAACTACTATAATACTGCCCCTATGTACAAGAATATAACTGCTATAATACTGCTCCTATGTACAAGAATATAACTACTATAATACTGCTCCTATGTACAAGAATATAACTACTATAATACTGCTCCTATGTACAAGAATATAACTGCTATAATACTGTCCCTATGTACAAGAATATAACTACTATAATACTGCCCCTATATACAAGAATATAACTACTATAATACTGCTGCCTATGTACAAGAATATAACTGCTATAATACTGCTCCTATGTACAAGAATATAACTACTATAATACTGCTCCCTATGTACAAGAATATAACTGCTATAATACTGCCCCTATGTACAAGAATATAGCTACTATAATACTGCCCCCTATGTACAAGAATATAACTACTATAATACTGCTCCTATGTACAAGAATATAACTACTATAATACTGCTCCCTATGTACAAGAATATAACTGCTATAATACTGCCCCTATGTAGAAGAATATAACTACTATAATACTAATCCTATGTACAAGAATATAACTACTATAATACTGCCCCCTATGTACAAGAATATAACTACTATAATACTGCCCCTATGTACAAGAATATAACTACTATAATACTGCCCCTATGTACAAGAATATAACTGCTATAATACTGCCCCTATGTACAAGAATATAACTACTATAATACTGCCCCCTATGTACAAGAATATAACTACTATAATACTACCCCTATGTACAAGAATATAACTGCTATAATACTGTCCCTATGTACAAGAATATAACTACTATAATACTGCCCCTATATACAAGAATATAACTACTATAATACTGCCCCCTATGTACAAGAATATAACTACTATAATACTGCCCCTATGTACAAGAATATAACTGCTATAATACTGCTCCTATGTACAAGAATATAACTACTATAATACTGCTCCTATGTACAAGAATATAACTACTATAATACTGCTCCTATGTACAAGAATATAACTGCTATAATACTGTCCCTATGTACAAGAATATAACTACTATAATACTGCCCCTATATACAAGAATATAACTACTATAATACTGCTCCCTATGTACAAGAATATAACTGCTATAATACTGCTCCTATGTACAAGAATATAACTACTATAATACTGCTCCCTATGTACAAGAATATAACTGCTATAATACTGCCCCTATGTACAAGAATATAGCTACTATAATACTGCCCCCTATGTACAAGAATATAACTACTATAATACTGCCCCTATATACAAGAATATAACTACTATAATACTGCTCCCTATGTACAAGAATATAACTGCTATAATACTGCTCCTATGTACAAGAATATAACTACTATAATACTGCTCCTATGTACAGGAATATAACTGCTATAATACTGCCCCTATGTACAAGAATATAACTACTATAATACTGCTCCTATGTACAAGAATATAACTACTATAATACTGCTCCCTATGTACAAGAATATAACTACTATAATACTGCTCCCTATGTACAAGAATATAACTACTATAATACTGCCCCTATGTACAAGAATATAACTACTATAATACTGCCCCTATATACAAGAATATAACTACTATAATACTGCCCCTATATACAAGAATATAACTACTATAATACTGCTCCCTATGTACAAGAATATAACTGCTATAATACTGCTCCTATGTACAAGAATATAACTACTATAATACTGCTCCCTATGTACAAGAATATAACTGCTATAATACTGCCCCTATGTACAAGAATATAACTACTATAATACTGCCCCCTATATACAAGAATATAACTACTATAATACTGCCCCTATGTACAAGAATATAACTACTATAATACTGCCCTCTATGTACAAGAATATAACTACTATAATACTGCCCCTATATACAAGAATATAACTACTATAATACTGCTCCCTATGTACAAGAATATAACTGCTATAATACTGCTCCTATGTACAAGAATATAACTACTATAATACTGCTCCCTATGTACAAGAATATAACTGCTATAATACTGCCCCTATGTACAAGAATATAGCTACTATAATACTGCCCCCTATGTACAAGAATATAACTACTATAATACTGCTCCTATGTACAAGAATATAACTACTATAATACTGCTCCTATGTACAAGAATATAACTACTATAATACTGCTCCCTATGTACAAGAATATAACTGCTATAATACTGCCCCTATGTACAAGAATATAACTACTATAATACTGCCCCTATATACAAGAATATAACTACTATAATACTGCTCCCTATGTACAAGAATATAACTGCTATAATACTGCTCCTATGTACAAGAATATAACTACTATAATACTGCTCCTATGTACAGGAATATAACTGCTATAATACTGCCCCTATGTACAAGAATATAACTACTATAATATTGCCCCCTATGTACAAGAATATAACTACTATAATACTGCTCCCTATGTACAAGAATATAACTACTATAATACTGCTCCCTATGTACAAGAATATAACTACTATAATACTGCCCCTATGTACAAGAATATAACTACTATAATACTGCCCCTATATACAAGAATATAACTACTATAATACTGCCCCTATATACAAGAATATAACTACTATAATACTGCTCCCTATGTACAAGAATATAACTGCTATAATACTGCTCCTATGTACAAGAATATAACTACTATAATACTGCTCCCTATGTACAAGAATATAACTGCTATAATACTGCCCCTATGTACAAGAATATAACTACTATAATACTGCCCCCTATATACAAGAATATAACTACTATAATACTGCCCGTATGTACAAGAATATAATACTATAATACTGCCCCTATGTACAAGAATATAACTACTATAATACTGCCCTCTATGTACAAGAATATAACTACTATAATACTGCCCGTATGTACAAGAATATAATACTATAATACTGCCCCTATGTACAAGAATATGACTACTATAATACTGCCCCTATGTATAAGAATATAACTACTATAATACTGCCCCTCTGTACAGGAATATAACTGCTATAATACTGCCCGTATGTATAATGTGAGTAGGTGGGGTAATGCTGTGTATATTACTGATTTCGTTCTTATCTTTGCTCCTCTCGGCAGGACACTTACTTCCTCTCGGTGAAGGCCTTGTACACGGTTGGGTACAGCACGTCCCTCGTGGCTCTGACCACGGCTATGGTGATCTTGTGCCGCTTCAGGTAGATTGCGGTGTTTTTCATCTTTATGTTTTTTCCTTTAATGATCTGATATGAAAAAGAGACACAAATTGTTTTAGGCTTAGAAGGGACGTCCGACTTTTCACAGGTTGTCCCTCTCCGCTCCTGATTTCGGCTGACCCCCTGCGGTCACAGCCGGGTCTGTGATGTCACCATCCTGTATATTCCCCGTATTTCGGACCCTGCTCGCCGCCCTCTTTCTCGCACTTTTCGTACATTTTGCCAGTAATGGGCGCTCTTACTCCTCTCCGCTCATTATTTCCTCCCTCTGTGGATTTCTCCCACTGATGTTCGGGGTTTTGGACTCCGGTGTTTTTACAATGGGATAATGGGGGAAATTGGGCAATTTTACTAATGGAGTGCGGAGGACGCGTCTGTCTCCAGGGACCAAGAAACAAAGAGCGGCACAAATAATGTCTGATAATCACCGGTACGAGATTACAGCACCGGCATCCGAGAGTCCGGCCCCTGATCATCTGCAGGTCCTTACACAGAAGATACAGTATAATGCCGACATGTAGTGCAAAAATATGCATGCTATACAGTGCAAAAAAGAACAGTGTCATACAGTAACATGGTGAAACAATGTTATACAATACTGTCCTCACCATAGACTGCAAGATAATATACTGTATACTGTCATACAATGACTAAATACATTATGAGTATTATGAGGTCACTGTGTCAGTATTATGTGGGCACATTAAGTGGTCACTGTATGGCATGGCAGTATTATGTGGGCACATTATGAGGTCACTGTATGGCAGTATTATGTGGGTACTTTGAGGTTACTGTATGGCAGTATTATGTGGGTACTTTATGAGGTCACTGTATGGCAGTATTATGTGGGTACTTTATGAGGTCACTGTATGGCAGTATTATGTGGGTACTTTATAAGGTCACTGTATGGCAGTATTATGTGGGTACTTTATGAGGTCACTGTATGGCAGTATTATGTGGGCACATTATGAGGTCACTGTATGGCAGTATTATGTGGGTACTTTATGAGGTCACTGTATGGCAGTATTATGTGGGCAGTGGGCACATTATGAGGTCACTGTATGGCAGTATTTTGTGGGTACTTTATGAGGTCACTGTATGGCAGTATTATGTGGGCACATTATGAGGTCACTGTATGGCACTATTATGTGGGTACTTTATGAAGTCACTGTATGGCAGTATTATGTAGGCACATTATGAGGTCACTGTGTGGCAGTATTATGTGGGTACTTTATGAGGTCACTGTATGGCAGTATTATGTAGGCACATTATGAGGTCACTGTGTGGCATTATTATGTGGGTACTTTATGAGGTCACTGTATGGCAGTATTATGTGGGTACTTTATGAGGTCACTGTATGGCAGTATTATTTGGGCACATTATGAGGTCACTGTGTGGCAGTATTATGTGGGTACTTTATGAGGTCACTGTATGGCAGTATTATGTAAGCGCATTATATGATTCCTGTATGGCAGTCTTATTTGGGAACGGTTTGGTGCTATTAGTAAAGTACGGCAACATTATGTGGTATGGTTATTATTGTATCGCAGTATTGTATGGGCACTTTAGGAAGTCACTGTATGGCATTATTATTATTATTAACTAAATGATCACTGTATAGAATTTAAGGGGTTTTCACTACAGGACAATTCCATCTTATTAAATTCAGTGCCGCATAGAAAAATGAAATCTATTCTCATCTCTTATAGTGGAGCAATCACATGACATGTCATTGTAGGGTCACGAGACTGCTGCAGCCAATCACTCATTGGCTGCAGCGCTCGTGTGCTGTAACATCGCTAGTACAGGAGGCTGGGATATGTATAAGGTTTTGTTATTTTTCTCAAGAGGAACTGGGCATTAAGAAGAGGCTGTCCAAGGAGTGGGGAACATTAATATATTGTTACTGTATGATGGTATTATATGACTCCATGACTCCTTGGCGATACTATAATGTCCAGAATAAACTCCCCTGTGGCAGAGCTATGTGACAATGTATGACACGATGCATTACACAATATACTACATGGCAGTGCAATGTATGATGTTGTGATTTA
Organism: Anomaloglossus baeobatrachus; assembly: GCF_048569485.1. Taxonomy (NCBI): domain Eukaryota; kingdom Metazoa; phylum Chordata; class Amphibia; order Anura; family Aromobatidae; genus Anomaloglossus; species Anomaloglossus baeobatrachus. The sequence continues at coordinate 564,239,753 of NC_134358.1, read as the reverse complement.
TATGGCAGTAATGCCGATCTGGCGGTATTATTTGTTTAATACTGTGTCAGTTTTACTTTTTTTATAACTTTCTTTCACAAACATTGGTCCCTTCACTCGTTTTTTGGACTTTTTGTGCATATTTTGGCCATAATGTGTATTGGAGACATCAGCGGGGGAATATTTGTGAACTTGTTTCTCTGTTTTACTGTTTAGGAAACTTCACTGCACCAGAAACTTCATCCACATGAACCTGTTCGTGTCGTTCATCCTGAGAGCGATATCCGTGTTTATCAAAGACGAGGTTCTGTACGCCGAGCAGGACAGTAACCACTGCCACGTGTCCACCGTGAGTGCAATATATATATACATATCAGAAGCATACACAGGAAGGAGGAGGGGCTGGATACTGGGAGAGGCTGCGAGAGGGGAAGAGAGAGCTGATTAATTCACAGTCTGGACACAAAACACATGATATTTATACACTTAGTGAGACATGTGATGTTTCTATCCAGCAGCACAGTGTGGATGAATCCTAAGCAAGCAGAATTATGATTTCAGCTGTGGATATGAACTGTATATACGGTATATGCAATATTTGAGGGTAGTCGACCTCATTCATTTTACATGTGTTTTTACACTGTTTTAGTATGTTTTTTTATGCTTTTTTTCAACTTGGTGATTATGCATTTTCAATATTCTAATTTGAGGTTTAATTTTTTTTTGCAAATTTCCACTGCAAAAACTTCATGAAAAAAATAAATAATTTTTTTTTTGCACTTTTTTTTGCATATTTCCACTGCATGAAAAAAATAATTAATAAAAAAAACCCATAAAAACTATTGAAAAAAAATAAATTTTTATTATGATTTACATGCAGAAAACTCTCCAAAGATTAGACACGGCTTTTTTTCTAAAATGCACAGGTTTTTCTCAGTCAAATGAATGGAAGCAGATTTGATATTTTTTCATGTGGATTTTATTGCAGAATCTGCTTTAAAAAATGTAAAGAAAACGCTGTGTGAACATGCCCAAAAGGGTAAAAAAAAAAAATTCTGCATTTCTGGATTGCATAAAAAAGGCACATAATGAGGCTGTGGGCCTAAAAAATGCCATTTCATGTATCCACTACAATGAAGACTATAAACAAATGACTGAATGATTAATTTCCCTTTATAAATCAAACAAGCAAAAGTTTTCAAAACTTCCAATTTGCGCAAAAAGGTTTCATCAAAAATTCAACTCACCCCTCAAAAAATTAGTCCTCATAGGATGATGGCAAAGAGGATAACGGTGATGATCCAGGGCTGGTTAAAGAAGGCATAATTTAAGTTTAATATTTTCAGAATTCCTTATGGGATTTGAAGCTCTGTTTTACTTTGAGGAGCTCACGGCAAAGATTTATACAGTCACCACTAGAGGGAGCTCACTGCATACAGATTTATACAGCCACCACTAGAGGGAGCTCACTACATACAGATTTATACAGCCACCACTAGAGGGAGCTCACTACATACAGATTTATACAGCCACCACTAGAGGGAGCTCACTACATACAGATTTATACAGCCACCACTAGAGGGAGCTCACTACATACAGATTTATACAGCCACCACTAGAGGGAGCTCACTACATACAGATTTATACAGCCACCACTAGAGGGAGCTCACTACATACAGATTTATACAGCCACCACTAGAGGGAGCTCACTACATACAGATTTATACAGCCACCACTAGAGGGAGCTCACTACATACAGATTTATACAGCCACCACTAGAGGGAGCTCACTATATACAGATTTATACAGCCACCACTAGAGGGAGCTCACTACATACAGATTTATACAGCCACCACTAGAGGGAGCTCACAATATACCGATTTATACAGCCACTACTAGAGGGAGCTCACTACATACAGATTTATACAGCCACCACTAGAGGGAGCTCACTACATACAGATTTATACAGCCACCACTAGAGGGAGCTCACTACATACAGATATATACAGCCACCACTAGAGGGAGCTCACTACATACAGATTTATACAGCCACCACTAGAGGGAGCTCACTACATACAGATTTATACAGCCACCACTAGAGGGAGCTCACTACATACAGATTTATACAGCCACCACTAGAGGGAGCTCACTACATACAGATTTATACAGCCACCACTAGAGGGAGCTCACTACATACAGATTTATACAGCCACCACTAGGGGGAGCTCACTACATACAGATTTATACAGCCACCACTAGAGGGAGCTCACTACATACAGATATATACAGCCACCACTAGAGGGAGCTCACTACATACAGATTTATACAGCCACCACTAGGGGGAGCTCACTACATACAGATTATACAGTCACCACTAGAGGGAGCTCACTACATACAGATTTATACAGCCAACACTAGGGGGAGCTCACTACATACAGATTTATACATCCACCACTAGAGGGAGCTCACTACATACAGATTTATACATCCACCACTAGAGGGAGCTCACTACATACAGATTTATACAGCCACCACTAGAGGGAGCTCACTACATACAGATTTATACAGCCACCACTAGGGGGAGCTCACTACATACAGATTTATACATCCACCACTAGAGGGAGCTCACTACATACAGATTTATACAGCCACCACTAGAGGGAGCTCACTACATACAGATTTATACAGCCACCACTAGGGGGAGCTCACTACATACAGATTATACAGTCACCACTAGAGGGAGCTCACTACATACAGATTTATACAGCCAACACTAGGGGGAGCTCACTACATACAGATTTATACATCCACCACTAGAGGGAGCTCACTACATACAGATTTATACATCCACCACTAGAGGGAGCTCACTACATACAGATTTATACAGCCACCACTAGAGGGAGCTCACTACATACAGATGTATACAGCCACCACTAGGGGCAGCTAACTACATACAGATTATACAGTCACCACTAGAGAGAGCTCACTACATACAGATTTATACATCCACCACTAGAGGGAGCTCACTACATACAGATTTATACAGTGACCACTAGAGGGAGCTCACTACATATAGATTTATACAGCCACCACTAGGGGGAGCTCACTACATACAGATTATACAGCCACCACTAGAGGGAGCTCACTGCATACAGATTTATACAGCCACCACTAGGGGGAGCTCACTACATACAGATTTATACATCCACCACTAGAGGGAGCTCACTACATACAGATTTATACAGCCACCACTAGAGGGAGCTCACTACATACAGATTTATACATCCACCACTAGAGGGAGCTCACTACATACAGATTTATTCAGCCACCACTAGAGGGAACTCACTACATACAGATTTATACAGTCACCACTAGAGGGAGCTCACTACATACAGATTTATTCAGCCACCACTAGAGGGAACTCACTACATACAGATTTATACAGTCACCACTAGGGGGAGCTCACTACATACAGATTTATACAGCCACCACTAGAGGGAGCTCACTACATACAGATTTATACAGCCACCACTAGGGGGAGCTCACTACATACAGATTTATACAGCCACCACTTGGGGGAGCTCACTACATACAGATTTATACAGCCACCACTAGAAGGAGCTCACTACATACAGATTTATACAGCCACCACTAGAAGGAGCTCACTACATACAGATTTATACAGCCACCACTAGAGGAAGCTCACTACATACAGATTTATACATCCACCACTTGGGGGAGCTCACTACATACAGATTTATACAGCCACCACTAGAGGGAGCTCACTACATACAGATTTATACAGCCACCACTAGAGGGAGCTCACTACATACAGATTTATACATCCAGCACTAGGGGGAGCTCACTACATACAGATTTATACAGCCACCACTAGAGGGAGCTCACTACATACAGATTTATACATCCAGCACTAGAGGGAGCTCACTACATACAGATTTATACAGTCAGCACTAGAGGGAGCTCACTACATACAGATTTATACAGCTACCACTAGGGGGAGCTCACTACATACAGATTTATACAGCCACCACTAGAGGGAGCTCACTACATACAGATTTATACATCCAGCACTAGGGGGAGCTCACTACATACAGATTTATACAGCCACCACTAGAGGGAGCTCACTACATACAGATTTATACATCCAGCACTAGGGGGAGCTCACTGTTAACAGCCACCACCCAGTAAAGATGTAGGATTTTACATTTTTTACATTTGCACTCTGTGGACCATGTTAATTGGACCAGAATTCATATTAAGTGCATTTCTTCTAAGAGGATAGCGATGTTTTCATGTGTATGGAAATGATGGTGCTATCCAGGGACACGTGAGAAATCAGTTCAGACTTGTAGATGATAAGTGATAAGCGTGTAAAGTTGGAGACGTGCGAGCAGAGGAAAGTTCCTTCTCCCTAATGGATTTCATGCATTAATTATTTCCATCCTCTGGATACATTTCCTTAGAAAATGTTACATTTTGCTGTTACCATCTTTTACGTACAGAAGATTTCAGAGTGAAAGAAGTGGGAAACGTTTTGGATTTAGTGGTGACCCATGTTGCTTTTAGCTCAGTGGTTGTCAGTTGTTGCAGAACTACAAATCCTAGCATGCTCATCTTGTCTGCAGCTATAACTTGTTTTATTGGTTAGCCCCGCCCCCGAGGAGCTCAGATTTCAGTTTTTATGCACAAATCTGTTCAGATCAACAGAATTAACTCCGTTTTCTCTTTTTTTTTCTTTTTCCAGGTGGAGTGTAAAGCCGTGATGGTGTTTTTTCACTACTGTGTCATGTCCAATTATTTCTGGCTCTTTATAGAAGGACTCTACCTCTTTACGCTTCTGGTGGAAACTTTTTTCCCGGAGAGAAGATATTTCTATTGGTACACGATCATTGGATGGGGTATGTGTCCTCCACACATGTGATGCTAAAACAACCATAAAAGCGGGGGATATGTTCTATATGATATAAGATTAACCCCATACTCACCACTAGTGATGAGCAATCTATGCGGCCCCATTAATGACACGACGCCATCATCCTAAGAAAAAAGTGGCGCAGGGTTGTGGGTCGCTGATGAAATATTTATCCAGCGCTTCTGCCCATGTTCAGAGTCTGAGCGCAGCGTTTAATAATTCACGGTGCGGCGCGGTGCGTCCGGTCGAGCCGCCGCTGTACGATATTTATTTGCATTTTAATTACAAGCTTGATATCAGAGGAGCGGATCCTGTCCGGGACAATTTATTCAGGACCTCGGCTTTGGTTTCCGTTTTACACTTCAAAGGAATCGTCGGTGACGCCGGCGTCGGATTCTTGGAATTCTGATTCATCTTCGAGGTTTTCATCATCGGCCGCGTTCTGCTTTTATCTCGTTTTTTTCTGCGTTCTTGAGCTTCAGGTATAAAGTGAATCCTCTCATCAAATATCACATATTCTGTAGTCACCGTCCCCCGGGAACAAGCAATATACAATATATATACAGACACCGCACCGGTCACAGCCGGAGCAGCGTCACTATGATCAGTACATCTAAGCCCCTTATTTCTAATACAGTCACCTGAGCCAAGTATCTAATCCTCTCCTGTGTGATACTGTCTGCTGAGCCGTGTATCTAATCCTCTCCTGTGTGATACTGTCTGCTGATCTGTGTATCTAATCCTCTCCTGTGTGATACTGTCTGCTGATCTGTGTATCTAATCCTCTCCTGTGTGATACTGTCTGCTGATCTGTGTATCTAATCCTCTCCTGTGTGATACTGTCTGCTGAGCTGTGTATCTAATCCTCTCCTGTGTGATACTGTCTGCTGATCTGTGTAGCTAATCCTCTCCTGTGTGATACTGTCTGCTGAGCTGTGTATCTAATCCTCTCCTGTGTGATACTGTCTGCTGATCTGTGTATCTAATCCTCTCCTGTGTGATACTGTCTGCTGAGCTGTGTATCTAATCCTCGCCTGTGTGATACTGTCTGCTGATCTGTGTATCTAATCCTCTCCTGTGTGATACTGTCTGCTGAGCTGTGTATCTAATCCTCTCCTGTGTGATACTGACTGCTGATCTGTGTATCTAATCCTCTCCTGTGTGGCCCTGTCTGCTGAGCTTTGTATCTAATCCTATCCTGTGTGATACTGTCTACTGATCTGTGTATCTAATCCTATCCTGTGTGATACTGTCTGCTGAGCTGTGTATCTAATCCTATCCTGTGTGATTCTGTCTGCTGAGCTGTGTTTCTATTCCAATCCTGTGTGATACTGTCTGCTGAGCTGTGTATCTAATCCTCTCCTGTGTGATACTGTCTGCTGAGCTGTGTATCTAATCCTCTCCTGTGTGATACTGTCTGCTGAGCTGTGTATCTAATCCTATTCTGTGTGATACTGTCTGCTGAGCCGTGTATCTAATCCTCTCCTGTGTGATACTGTCTGCTGAGCTGTATATCTAATCCTATCCTATGTGATACTGTCTGCTGAGCTGTGTATCTATTCCTCTCCTGTGTGATACTGTCTGCTGAGCTGTGTATCTAATCCTCTCCTGTGTGATACTGTCTGCTGAGCTGTGTATCTAATCCTCTCCTGTGTGATACTGTCTGCTGAGCTGTGTATCTAATCCTATTCTGTGTGATACAGTCTGCTGAGCTGTGTATCTAATCCTCTCCTGTGTGATACTGTCTGCTGAGCCGTGTATCTAATTCTCTCCTGTATGATACTGTCTGCTCATCTGTGTATCTAATCCTATTCTGTGTGATAATGTCTGCTGAGCTGTGTATCTAATCCTATCCTGTGTGATACTGTCTGCTGAGCTGTGTATCTAATCCTCTCCTGTGGGATACTGTCTGCTGAGCTGTGTATCTAATCCTCTCCTGTGTGATATTGTCTGCTGAGCTGTGTATCTAATCCTCTCCTGTGTGATACCGTCTGCTGAGCTGTGTATCTAATCCTATCCTGTGTGATACTGTCTGCTGAACTGTGTATCTAATCTTATCCTGTGTGATACTGTCTGCTGAGCTATGTATCTAATCCTATTCTGTGTGATACTGTCTGCTGAGCTGTATATCTAATCTTATCCTGTGTGATACTGTCTGCTGAGCTATGTATCTAATCCTCTCCTGTGTGATACTGTCTGCTGAGCTGTGTATCTAATCCTATCCTGTGTGATACTGTCTGCTGAGCTATGTATCTAATCCTATTCTGTGTGATACTGTCTGCTGAGCTGTGCATCCTATCCTGTGTGATACTGTCTGCTGAGCTGTGTATCTAATCCTATCCTGTGTGATACTGTCTGCTGAGCTGTATATCTAATCCTATCCTGTGTGATACTGTCTGCTGAGCTGTGTATCTGATCCTATCCTGTGTGATACTGTCTGCTGAGCTGTGTATCTAATCCTATCCTGTGTGATACTGTCTGCTGAGCCGTGTATCTAATCCTATCCTGTGTGATACTGTCTGCTGAGCTGTGTATCTAATCCTATCCTGTGTGATACTGTCTGCTGAGCGGTGTATCTAATCCTATCCTGTGTGATACTGTCTGCTGAGCTGTGTATCTAATTATATCCTGTGTGATACTGTCTGCTGAGCTGTGTATCTAATCCTCTCCTGTGTGATACTGTCTGCTGAGCGGTGTATCTAATCCTATCCTGTGTGATACTGTCTGCTGAGCTGTGTATCTAATTATATCCTGTGTGATACTGTCTGCTGAGCTGTGTATCTAATCCTATCCTGTGTGATACTGTCTGCTGAGCTGTGTATCTAATCCTATTCTGTGTGATACCGTCTGCTGAGCTGTGTATCTAATCCTCTCCTGTGTGATACTGTCTGCTGAGCTGTGTATCTAATCCTATTCTGTGTGATACTGTCTGCTGAGCTGTGTATCTAATCCCATCCTGTGTGATACTGTCTGCTGAGCTGTGTATCTAATCCTATCCTGTGTGATACTGTCTGCTGAGCTGTGTATCTAATCCTCTCCTGTGTGATACTGTCTGCTGAGCTGTGTATCTAATCCTATTCTGTGTGATACTGTCTGCTGAGCTGTGTATCTAATCCCATCCTGTGTGATACTGTCTGCTGAGCTGTGTATCTAATCCTATCCTGTGTGATACTGTCTGCTGAGCTGTGTATCTAATCCTCTCCTGTGTGATACTGTCTGCTGAGCTGTGTATCTAATCCTCTCCTGTGTGATACTGTCTGCTGAGCTGTGTATCTAATCCTATTCTGTGTGATACTGTCTGCTGAGCTGTGTATCTAATCCCATCCTGTGTGATACTGTCTGCTGAGCTGTGTATCTAATCCTATCCTGTGTGATACTGTCTGCTGAGCTGTGTATCTAATCCTCTCCTGTGTGATACTGTCTGCTGAGCTGTGTATCTAAGGGTACCTTCACACTTAGCGATGCAGCAGCTATCCGACCAGCGATCTGACCTGGTCAGGATCGCTGCTGCATCGCTACATGGTCGCTGGTGAGCTGTCAAACAGGCAGATCTCACCAGCGACCAGTGAACAGCCCCAGCCAGCAGCGACGAGCAAGCGACGCTGCGCTTGCACGGAGCCGCCGTCTGGAAGCTGCGGAGACTGGTAACTAAGGTAAACATCGGGTATGGTTACCCGATGTTTACATTAGTTACCAGTGTGAGCAGGGAGCAGGGAGCCGCGCACACTGAGCGCTGGCTCCTTGCTCTCCTAGCTACAGTACACATCGGGTTAATTAACCCGATGTGTAATGCAGCTACATGTGCAGAGAGCAGGGAGCCGCGCACACTGCTTAGCGCTGGCTCCTTGCTCTCCTAGCTGCTGTACACATCGGGTTAATTAACCCGATGTGTACAGCAGCTACATGTGTAGAGAGCCGGAGCCGGCACTGGCAGCGTGAGAGCTGCAGAGGCTCGTAACTAAGGTAAATATCGGGTAACCACCTTGGTTACCCGATGTTTATCTTGGATACAGCTTACCTCAGCTGTCAGACGCCGGCTCCTGCTCCCTGCTCGCTTCATTTGTCGCTCTCTTGCTGTCACACACAGCGATCTGTGTGTCACAGCAGGAGAGCGGCTTTGAAGAAAACGAACCAGGTCTGTGTGTAACGAGCAGCGATCTCGCAGCAGGGGCCAGATCGCTGCTCAGTGGTCACACACAGCGAGATCGCTAATGAGGTCACTGCTGCGTCACAAAAAGCGTGACTCAGCAGCGATCTCGGCAGCGAGCTCGCTGTGTGTGAAGCACCCCTAATCCTATCCTGTGTGATACTGTCTGCTGAGCTGTGTATCTTATCCTATTCTGTGTGATACTGTCTGCTGAGCCATGTATCTAATCCTGTCCTGTGTGATACTGTCTGCTGATCTGTGTATCTAATCCTCTCCTGTGTGATACTGTCTGCGGAGCTGTGTATCTAATCCTATTCTGTGTGATACTGTCTGCTCATCTGTGTATCTAATCCTATTCTGTGTGATAATGTCTGCTGAGCTGTGTATCTAATCCTATTCTGTGTGATACTGTCTGCTGAGCTGTGTATCTAATCCTATCCTGTGTGATACTGTCTGCTGAGCCGTGTATCTAATCCTATCCTGTGTGATACTGTCTGCTCATCTGTGTATCTAATCCTATTCTGTGTGATAATGTCTGCTGAGCTGTGTATCTAATCCTATCCTGTGTGATACTGTCTGCTGAGCCGTGTATCTAATCCTATCCTGTGTGATACTGTCTGCTCATCTGTGTATCTAATCCTCTCCTGTGTGATACTGTCTGCTGAGCTGTGTATCTAATCCTCTCCTGTGTGATACTGTCTGCTGAGCTGTGTATCTAATCCTGTCCTGTGTGATACTGTCTGCTGAGCTGTGATGTGTTTCTGATAAAACATGAGGTACAGTACACATTGTAGTGTATGTGATCGTCCACCAAAAAAATGCCCCCCTTCTTGTAGGCATCTGATCTGCCAGTGATGAGAAATCTAGTGTAGATGATACATATAAATCCTGCTGGAACTCCACTGGGGACATGTCTGTTCATTGGGGGTGTGTAAGTGCACTGGGGGCGTGTCTTGTGTACTGGGGGCGTGTCTGTGTACTGGGGGCGTGTCTATGCACTGGGGGCGTGTCTGTGCACTGGGGGCGTGTCTGTGCACTGGGGGGCGTGTCTGTGCACTGGGGGCGTGTCTGTGCACTGTGGGCGTGTCTGTGCACTGTGGGCGTGTCTGTGCACTGTGGGCATCTGTGCACTGGGGGCGTGTCTGTGCACTGTGGGCGTGTCTGTGCACTGTGGGCGTGTCTGTGCACTGTGGGCGTGTCTGTGCACTGTGAGGCGTGTCTGTGCACTGGGGTCATCTGTGCACTGGGGGCATGTCTGTGCACTGGGGGCGTGTATGTGCACTGGGGCGTGTCTGTTTACTGGGGCGTGTCTGTGCACTGGGGGCGTGTCTGTGTACTGCGGGCGTGTCTGTTCACTGGAGGCGTGTCTGTGCACTGGGGGCGTGTCTGTGCACTGGGGGCGTGTCTGTGCACTGGGGGCGTGTCTGTGCACTGGGGGCATGTCTGTGCACTGGGGGCATGTCTGTGCACTGGGGGCGTGTCTGTGCACTGGGGGCGTGGTCTGTGCACTGGGGGCGTGTCTGTGCTCTTGATGAAGCCGTCCAGGTGCATGGACACGCCCCCAGTGCACTTCCAGCAGGATTTACATATAACATCTATTCTAGATTTCCCATGACTGGCAGATCAGATGCCTACAATAAGGGGGTCATTTTTATTGGGGGACGAGCATCTACACAGACAGACGCTGCTGCCACCTGTAATGGTCACTGACCGCTTTTCTTCTCCTTCAGGCACCCCACTGATCTGTGTGACCATATGGCCGTCTTAAGACTTCATTTTGACGATCAGGGTATGTATGAGCCGTGTGCAGTAACTGCAGCCTTACCCTTGTGGTATAAGGCTGAGTATTGGGGGTGGAATTTGGGGATAGGAGGCCGCGTGGTGGAGGTCCCACCCGTATAACACAACCAGCACCCGCTGTGTCCATGATATGTGAGCGCAGCCATAGTGCGCTATATTATCTGTCTGGCTTTAGCAGCAGCTGCTTGGCATTGTGCTGTTTTTGTGAATTATTGATCACTTGGAAAATGATGGAAGAAACAAATGTTTTATATTATTATTATTATTATTTTAGCTGCTGGGAGATGAATAATAACGTGGCTCTTTGGTGGGTGATTAAAGGTCCAGTCATCGGCTCCATTATGGTGAGTGAAATTTAGGTAAATGACAAAATATTTAAATGTTCATGTTTTACCTGCATATTGTTGGATATTTTTGTAGTACTGAGATCATTTTTTATACTAATACACTCCATCATTAAAGAAATTTCCAAAGGGATAAAAGAGAAAAACATTGACCATTGAAGTGACCAGAAATCCAATTTCTCTGATCATCAAGAAATAAGAAAAAATATCACAGCTGTCAGCTGGAAGAAGACTAAGAAAAGAAGTATAAAAGTCATGGACAATTTACTCATGGCAGAAATAACTAACCATAAAATAACGATTGGATGGATGTTCCGGCACCTCTAGTGCTGGCAGAATGCTAACGAAAGGATGGAAAGGGAGAGAAGAAACTCCTAAGTAAAAATTCTGCAAATAAAGGGTGTGAGTGTAGCGAGATTAATTCCCCAGAAATTTGATGTTCTGGAGCATGGATGGTTGGAGATGCGATAAATGTATTACGTATTAAACCCGTACTGTAGGTGCAGTTGCGTGGAGCGGCCTCAGGAGCTGAGCTCGTTCCTTACATAGTTGGTGCTGAAAAACAAGTAAACAAAGTCAAGGAACAATTCTGTCATATCAGAAATAACTAACCATAAAATAACAATTGGACGGATGTTCCGGCACTTATAGTGGTGGCAGAATGCTAATGAAAAAGAACTGCCCACTGTGAATGTATCTAGATTAATTTACCAAAAGTGTGGTTTTTTGGAGCATGGATGTCTGGAAATGCACAAATTTATTATGTCTGGAGATGCAATACATTTATGAAATCTTGTTAAACCCTTGCTTGAGGTGCAGTTGTGTGGAACGGGCTCAGGAGCTGAGCTTGTTTCTTACACGGTGAGTGCTGGAAAATAATAAGTAAAAGAGTCAAGGGACAAGTCACTCATGACAGAAATAAGTAACCATAAAATAATAAATTTGATGGATATTCCGGCACATCTAGTGCTGGCAGAATGCTAATGAAAAATAACTGCCCCCTGTGAATGTAGCTAGATTAATTCCCTAGAAATTTGATGTTCTGCAGCATGGATGGCCGGAGATGCGATAAATGTATTACTTATTAAACCCGTACTGTAGGTGCAGTTGTTATTAAACCCGTACTGTAGGTGCAGTTGTGTGGAGCGGGCTCAGGAGCTGAGCTCGTTCCTTACACGGTGGGTGCTTAAAAACAAGTAAACGAGTCAAGGGACAATTCACTCATGACAGGAATAATAACCATAAAATAACAATTGGACGGCTGTTCCAGCACCCATGGTGCTGGCAGAATGCTAATGAGGAAGAACTGCCCACTGTGAGTGTAGCTAGATTAATTCCACAGAAGTCTGATGTTCTGGAGCATGGATGGCAGAGATGTGATAAATGTATTACTTATTAAATCACACTTCAGGTGCAGCTGTATGGAGCGGACTCAGGAGCTGAGCTCGTTCTTTACACGCTGGGTGCTGGCTGTGTTATACAGCCGGTATCTGCCCCTTACACTGCTGTTTATACACGTAGATGCCGCATGGGTTGATCAGTCAGGCGCATCCTGCCCCAGCGCACTTTACACTGAGGCGAATGAGTCAGTGTTATATTGCATTAAAAGGAAGAATTAAGGATTGCAGCTCTGCAGTTCTCAGCTGTGTCCACATCGAAACTACATAATTGCACTGTCACACCTCTGCAAAAAAAAAAAAAGCAGTAAATTCTTGTTCTCCGCGCTCGCTGACCTCCATCTCACTTTCTCCTCGCAGTCGTGAGAATGTGATAATTTGTTTCTGAGAAATGTGCAGAATCCAATATTGTGTCCAGAATCCAATTCTCGCTTTGTCCAACAGATCAACTTTGTGCTGTTTGTGGGAATAATCATCATATTGGTGCAGAAGCTTCAATCCCCCGACATCGGCGGCAACGAGTCCAGTATATACCTGTAAGTACACCAGTATATACAGTACCTGTAAGTACACCAGTATATACAGTACCTGTAAGTACACCAATATATACAGTACCTGTAAGTACACCAGTATATACAGTACCTGTAAGTACACCAGTATATACAGTACCTGTAAGTACACCAGTATATACAGTACCTGTAAGTACACCAGTATATACAGTACCTGTAAGTACAACGGCCTAGAGCTCATGTGCTGGCCCGAAACCAGATACTCTACAGACAATCTGCCAGCTGTACATATATAACTATATACAGGAGAATGCCCAGGTTATACCAGCTGTACATATATAACTATATACAGGAGATGCCCAGGTTATACCGGCTGTACATATATAACTATATACAGGAGATGCCCAGGTTATACCGGCTGTACATATATAATTATATACAGGAGATGCCCAGGTTATACCGGCTGTACATATATAACTATATACAGGAGATGCCCAGGTTATACCAGCTGTACATATATAATTATATACAGAAGATGCCCAGGTTATACCGGCTGTACATATATAATTATATACAGAAGATGCCCAGGTTATACCGGCTGTACATATATAACTATATACAGAAGATGCCCAGGTTATACCGGCTGTACATATATAACTATATACAGAAGATGCCCAGGTTATACCAGCTGTACATATATAACTATATACAGAAGATGCCCAGGTTATACCAGATGTACATATATAATTATATACAGGAGATGCCCAGGTTATACCGGCTGTACATATATAATTATATACAGGAGATACCCAGGTTATACCGGCTGTACATATATAATTATATACAGGAGATGTCCAGGTTATACCGGCTGTACATATATAATTATATACAGGAGATGCCCAGGTTATACCGGCTGTACATATATAATTATATACAGGAGATGCCCAGGTTATACCGGCTGTACATATATAACTATATACAGGAGATGCCCAGGTTATACCGGCTGTACATATATAATTATATACAGGAGATACCCAGGTTATACCGGCTGTACATATATAACTATATACAGGAGATGCCCAGGTTATACCGGCTGTACATATATAACTATATACAGGAGATGCCCAGGTTATACCAGCTGTACATATATAATTATATACAGGAGATGCCCAGGTTATACCAGATGTACATATATAATTATATACAAGAGATGCCCAGGTTATACCGGCTGTACATATATAACTATATACAGGAGATGCCCAGGTTATACCGGCTGTACATATATAACTATATACAGGAGATGCCCAGGTTATACCGGCTGTACATATATAATTATATACAGGAGATACCCAGGTTATACCGGCTGTACATATATAACTATATACAGAAGATGCCCAGGTTATACCAGCTGTACATATATAACTATATACAGAAGATGCCCAGGTTATACCAGCTGTACATATATAACTATATACAGAAGATGCCCAGGTTATACCAGCTGTACATATATAACTATATACAGAAGATGCCCAGGTTATACCAGATGTACATATATAATTATATACAGGAGATGCCCAGGTTATACCAGCTGTACATATATAATTATATACAGGAGATGCCCAGGTTATAGCAGCTGTACATATATAATACCCAGGTTATACCGGCTGTACATATATAATTATATACAGGAGATGCCCAGGTTATACCGGCTGTACATATATAACTATATACAGGAGATGCCCAGGTTATACCAGCTGTACATATATAACTATATACAGAAGATGCCCAGGTTATACCAGATGTACATATATAATTATATACAGGAGATGCCCAGGTTATACCAGATGTACATATATAATTATATACAGGAGATGCCCAGGTTATACCAGATGTACATATATAATTATATACAGGAGATGCCCAGGTTATACCGGCTGTACATATATAATTATATACAGGAGATGCCCGGGTTATACCAGATGTACATATATAATTATATACAGGAGATGCCCAGGTTATACCGGCTGTACATATATAATTATATACAGGAGATGCCCAGGTTATACCGGCTGTACATATATAACTATATACAGGAGATGCCCAGGTTATACCGGCTGTACATATATAACTATATACAGGAGATGCCCAGGTTATACCGGCTGTACATATATAATTATATACAGGAGATGTCCAGGTTATACTGGCTGTACATATATAATTATATACAGGAGATGTCCAGGTTATACCGGCTGTACATATATAATTATATACAGGAGATGTCCAGGTTATACCGGCTGTACATATATAATTATATACAGGAGATGCCCAGGTTATACCAGCTGTACATATATAATTATATACAGGAGATGCCCAGGTTATACCGGCTGTACATATATAATTATATACAGGAGATGCCCAGGTTATACCGGCTGTACATATATAATTATATACAGGAGATGCCCAGGTTATACCGGCTGTACATATATAATTATATACAGGAGATGCCCAGGTTATACCGGCTGTACATATATAATTATATACAGGAGATGCCCAGGTTATACCGGCTGTACATATATAATTATATACAGAAGATGCCCAGGTTATACCGGCTGTACATATATAATTATATACAGGAGATGCCCAGGTTATACCGGCTGTACATATATAATTATATACAGAAGATGCCCAGGTTATACCAGCTGTACATATATAATTATATACAGGAGATGCCCAGGTTATACCGGCTGTACATATATAATTATATACAGGAGATGCCCAGGTTATACCAGCTGTACATATATAACTATATACAGGAGATGCCCAGGTTATACCAGCTGTACATATATAATTATATACAGGAGATGCCCAGGTTATACCAGATGTACATATATAATTATATACAGGAGATGCCCAGGTTATACCGGCTGTACATATATAATTATATACAGGAGATGCCCAGGTTATACCAGCTGTACATATATAATTATATACAGAAGATGCCCAGGTTATACCAGCTGTACATATATAACTATATACAGGAGATGCCCAGGTTATACCAGATGTACATATATAATTATATACAGGAGATGCCCAGGTTATACCAGCTGTACATATATAATTATATACAGAAGATGCCCAGGTTATACCAGCTGTACATGTATAATTATATACAGGAGATGCCCGGGTTATACCGGCTGTACATATATAATTATATACAGGAGATGCCCAGGTTATACCGGCTGTACATATCTAATTATATACAGGAGATGCCCAGGTTATACCAGCTGTACATGTATAATTATATACAGGAGATGCCCAGGTTATACCAGATGTACATATATAATTATATACAGGAGATGCCCAGGTTATACCAGCTGTACATATATAATTATATACAGAAGATGCCCAGGTTATACCAGCTGTACATGTATAATTATATACAGGAGATGCCCAGGTTATACCAGCTGTACATGTATAATTATATACAGGAGATGCCCAGGTTATACCAGATGTACATATATAATTATATGCAGAAGATGCCCAGGTTATACCAGCTGTACATATATAATTATATACAGAAGATGCCCAGGTTATACCAGCTGTACATGTATAATTATATACAGGAGATGCCCAGGTTATACCAGATGTACATATATAATTATATACAGGAGATGTCCAGGTTATACCAGCTGTACATATATAATTATATACAGGAGATACCCAGGTTATACCAGATGTACATGTATAATTATATACAGGAGATGCCCAGGTTATACCAGCTGTACATATATAACTATATACAGGAGATGCCCAGGTTATACCAGCTGTACATATATAACTATATACAGGAGATGCCCAGGTTATACCAGATGTACATATATAATTATATACAGGAGATGCCCAGGTTATACCGGCTGTACATATATAATTATATACAGGAGATGCCCAGGTTATACCGGCTGTACATGTATAATTATATACAGGAGATGCCCAGGTTATACCGGCTGTACATATATAATTATATACAGGAGATGCCCAGGTTATACCGGCTGTACATATATAATTATATACAGGAGATGCCCAGGTTATACCGGCTGTACATATATAATTATATACAGGAGATGCCCAGGTTATACCGGCTGTACATATATAATTATATACAGGAGATGTGTCACGCTCCCAGTGTCCCAGCACCACTCCTTACCCACTGATCCACTCCATGTGTCCACCAGTCATGGCTGCCGCTCCCGCTCCTGCTCCCCTGACTCCTGCTCCTGGTCTCAGGAGTCTGACTTTGAGTATTGGCCTCATGGTTCTGTATAGGACCAGGCCGCGCCCACTCTCCTGGTCTTATGGGCCCAGCACACCTGATGCAGGTAATGACATGGGGCTGTGCTGGGTATATGAGACTTGCCTTTCCATGTGGGCGGGGCCTGATCAACGTGTCCTTTTGCTTGTCTTTAGAGCTAGGTGCTCAGGTCCCCTTGTGCTGTGTCCTGTGTCCTGTTACTGTTTGTCCTTTGCTACCGGGTACCTGTGCCTGTTTCCTGCAGTATCCTATAGAACTCTGTGACCCTAGTGACCCGGTTATAACCGTCCCGGCCACGCCAGTGCTCCGGCTGCCGTGTACTCTGCCCCCCGGTGGGGTACTCGGTCCAGTGGATCCACCTCCTGGGCCCACCAGTCCTCCCGGCCCTGACAGATTGATCAGGCCATGGATCCCGCTGGAGCACAAACATCAGAGCTGGCTGAGCTGCGCCAAGAGCTGGCACAACAGCGTGAAACCCTGAGCCGGATGCTGAAATTCCTGGCGTCCGTGGACCACCGGTTATATACGCTACAGACAGCCGTCTCATCTGAGTCCACGCAGCAACCAGTCTCTACGTCTGAACCTGTTGTCTCTGTAGCCTCGCAACTTCGCCTCGCTGCTCCGCCTCGGTATGCCGGGGACCCCAAGAACTGCCGGGGGTTTTTGAACCAGTGCTCGCTGCACTTCAAATTACTCCCGCACCTCTTCGCTTCCGACCAAGCCAAGATAGCCTTTGTGATGTCGCACCTGGAAGGCGAGGCGTTGGCCTGGATAAATCCGTTGTGGGAGAACGAGGATCCGGTGACGACCGACATCCGGGAATTCCTGCAGGCTTTCCGAAGTACCTTCGATGAACCGGGACGCAGTACCGCGGTTACCTCCTCGCTCCTCCGGCTACGCCAAGGGACCCTGACCGTCGGCCAATACGCCATTCAGTTCCGCACGCTTGCCTCCGAGCTAGGCTGGAACAATGAGGCCTTGACTGCCGCCTTCTGGGAGGGGCTCTCCGGTCGCATCAAGGACGAATTAAGCCGGTCGTGATGTTCCCCGTACCTTGGATGCTTTGGTATCACTAGCCACCCGGATTGATCTCCGTTTTCAGGAACGAACCAAGGAGGTATCCCGGGAAAAGCGACCAGTCCGTCACGCCTTTGTCCCGCAGAGGTCTACCGTTCCCCCGCCACTGCCGTTCTGCGACTCCACTCCTGAGCCAATGCAAATAGACCGGCTGAGCCAAGCCGAGCAACGTCGTGCAGAGCGACTCGCCCGGGGCCTGTGCTTCTATTGTGGAAGCGGTTCACATCTGCTCCGCTCTTGCCCTGAGAGGCCAGGAAGACCCCAAGTCCAAGGGATGGTGGGAACCGCCACCCTTGGTACCGGAATCCCGTCAGTCCCGGTTACACAGACTGTCCAGGTCACGACCGAGAAGACCCCAGTTCACGGCAGAGGCTCACATTGATTCGGGAGCAGCGGGTAATTTCATCCAACAAGCTACCGTGGACCGTTATCGGATACCGGTCATCCCGCTTGCAAAACCCCTCTGGTTCGCCTCCGTGGACGGAAAACAATTATACGAACCTGTCCGGTACACCACCGAACCCGTGAGACTTTGTATTGGTACCCTGCACACTGAGACTATTGCGTTTTATGTCATCCCGAGAATGGCTCCTGAGCTCCTGCTGGGTCTGCCCTGGCTTAAACTCCATGATCCTGACATCAGTTGGCGCTCCGGCGCAATCTCTCGCTGGAGTCCCTCGTGCCATGATACCTGTCTTCAGCCCGTCCCTCAGCCCCTGGCACCTGATCCTATCATGTCACAAGAACAGGAGAAAATGACGCAGTCCAGCGTTGTACCACAGATCCTGGCACTTGTGCCTGTGGTGCCACCGGAACCGGAAGTGATGACGCACCCCAGCGTCGTTCCAACCGTCCCCGACGATTGAGACTCTGATGCCACCAGCTACCGGGGATGAGTCACCGTCCTGTGCCCGGTCCGAGTCGCCCGGGCCGGTTCTCCACGATGTCAGTACTGTTTCTGTCGGTCCTCCTCTTCCCGTTGCCCCCGCTGCCACTGCTGGTAGATCGGCTAAGCGCCGTGCGGCTAAGAAGGCGGTACGGGGTCAGAGGTCCTTCCCCGCCTTTGCGTTGGGCCCCGGCCCGGTGTCTCGATCCGGGGTGCCCCTGGGGTTCTGTGCTCGGAGGGGGGGGGCTTAGAGGGGGGGGGGTACTGTCACGCTCCCAGTGTCCCAGCACCACTCCTTACCCACTGATCCACTCCATGTGTCCACCAGTCATGGCTGCCGCTCCCGCTCCTGCTCCCCTGACTCCTGCTCCTGGTCTCAGGAGTCTGACTTTGAGTATTGGCCTCATGGTTCTGTATAGGACCAGGCCGCGCCCACTCTCCTGGTCTTATGGGCCCAGCACACCTGATGCAGGTAATGACATGGGGCTGTGCTGGGTATATGAGACTTGCCTTTCCATGTGGGCGGGGCCTGATCAACGTGTCCTTTTGCTTGTCTTTAGAGCTAGGTGCTCAGGTCCCCTTGTGCTGTGTCCTGTGTCCTGTTACTGTTTGTCCTTTGCTACCGGGTACCTGTGCCTGTTTCCTGCAGTATCCTATAGAACTCTGTGACCCTAGTGACCCGGTTATAACCGTCCCGGCCACGCCAGTGCTCCGGCTGCCGTGTACTCTGCCCCCCGGTGGGGTACTCGGTCCAGTGGATCCACCTCCTGGGCCCACCAGTCCTCCCGGCCCTGACAAGATGCCCGGGTTATACCGGCTGTACATATATAATTATATACAGGAGATGCCCAGGTTATACCGGCTGTACATATATAATTATATACAGGAGATGTCCAGGTTATACCGGCTGTACATCTATAATTATACACAAGAGATGCCCAGGTTATACCAGCTGTACATATATAATTATATACAGGAGATGCCCAGGTTATACCAGCTGTACATATATAATTATATACAGGAGATGCCCAGGTTATACCAGCTGTACATATATAATTATATACAGGAGATGCCCAGGTTATACCGGCTGTACATATATAATTATATACAGGAGATGCCCAGGTTATACCAGCTGTACATATATAATTATATACAGGAGATGCCCAGGTTATACCAGCTGTACATATATAATTATATACAGGAGATGCCCAGGTTATACCGGCTGTACATATATAATTATATACAGGAGATGCCCAGGTTATACCGGCTGTACATATATAATTATATACAGGAGATGCCCGGGTTATACCGGCTGTACATATATAATTATATACAGGAGGTGCCCAGGTTATACCAGCTGTACATATATAATTATATACAGGAAATGCCCAGGTTATACCAGCTGTACATATATAATTATATACAGGAGATGCCCAGGTTATATCAGCTGTACATATATAATTATATACAGGAGATGCCCAGGTTATACCGGCTGTACATATATAATTATATACAGGAGATGCCCAGGTTATACCGGCTGTACATATATAATTATATACAGGAGATGTCCAGGTTATACCAGCTGTACATATATAATTATATACAGGAAATGCCCAGGTTATACCAGCTGTACATATATAATTATATACAGGAGATGCCCAGGTTATACCGGCTGTACATATATAATTATATACAGGAGATGTCCAGGTTATACCAGCTGTACATATATAATTATATACAGGAGATGTCCAGGTTATACCGGCTGTACATATATAATTATATACAGGAGATGTCCAGGTTATACCGGCTGTACATATATAATTATATACAGGAGATGCCCAGGTTATACCGGCTGTACATATATAATTATATACAGGAGATGTCCAGGTTATACCAGCTGTACATATATAATTATATACAGGAGATGTCCAGGTTATACCAGCTGTACATATATAATTATATACAGGAGATGTCCAGGTTATACCAGCTGTACATATATAATTATATACAGGAGATGCCCGGGTTATACCAGCTGTACATATATAATTATATACAGGAGATGCCCGGGTTATACCGGCTGTACATATATAATTATATACAGGAGATGCCCAGGTTATAGCAGCTGTACATATATAATTATATACAGGAGATGCCCAGGTTATACCGGCTGTACATATATAATTATATACAGGAGATGCCCAGGTTATACCGGCTGTACATATATAATTATATACAGGAGATGTCCAGGTTATACCGGCTGTACATATATAATTATATACAGGAGATGTCCAGGTTATACCAGCTGTACATATATAATTATATACAGGAGATGCCCAGGTTATACCAGCTGTACATATATAATTATATACAGGAGATGCCCAGGTTATACCGGCTGTACATATATAATTATATACAGGAGATGTCCAGGTTATACCAGCTGTACATATATAATTATATACAGGAGATGCCCAGGATATACCGGCTGTACATATATAATTATATACAGGAGATGCCCAGGTTATACCAGCTGTACATATATAATTATATACAGGATATGCCCGGGTTATACCATCTGTACATATATAATTATATACAGGAGATGTCCAGGTTATACCAGCTGTACATATATAATTATATACAGGAGATGCCCAGGTTATACCGGCTGTACATATATAATTATATACAGGAGATGTCCAGGTTATACCAGCTGTACATATATAATTATATACAGGAGATGCCCAGGATATACCGGCTGTACATATATAATTATATACAGGAGATGCCCAGGTTATACCGGCTGTACATATATAATTATATACAGGAGATGTCCAGGTTATACCAGCTGTACATATATAATTATATACAGGAGATGCCCAGGTTATACCAGCTGTACATATATAATTATATACAGGAGATGCCCAGGTTATACCAGCTGTACATATATAATTATATACAGGAGATGCCCAGGTTATACCAGCTGTACATATATAATTATATACTGGAGATGCCCAGGTTATACCGGCTGTACATATATAATTATATACAGGAGATGCCCAGTTCAGAGGCAGATTTAGGCTCTCCGGCACCCTCGGCCTGAATGCAGTTTGGCAGTCCCCCTCCACTCCCCATTTAAGCAGTCTGAGTAGTCATCATGTGACCGCTCATACGCTATGTATTTAGTCACGTGACGATGAGCTGCTCTTCCTAATTTTTTCAATGTTCAGTGGAAAACTACAGTTTCGGCTTCACTGAGAAGCAGGAAGAAAAGCTAGATGTCATGTGACCATAAGTATAAAAATCACATATGAGTGATCATGAATCCTGACAGGGAGTATATTACACGCTGTTAGCAATTACATACTACAGTGTTTAATGTTATAGTTAAAGGGGTTGTCCAGGATTGCGGGAAAGTCTACATTCTCTTAGCGTATGCACTGCACACTCTCAGGATTCTCTCGTACCAATGGTTAATTGTGTACAGGATCAGAACCAATAACAGCAAAGGAATAAAGTACCAGAACCCCAAAGAGTACAGAAGCACATCACGAGAACCATCATTAGTACATAAATACACCACCAGAACTACCATTAGTATATGACTACATCACCAGGACAACCATCAGTACATGAATGCTGCAACAGATCCAGAATCTGTACATGAATCCACCCCCAGAACTACCATCAGTACATGAATACAGCATCAGAATCACCATTAGTACATGCATACACCACCAGAACCACTAATGGAACACGAGAAACACCATCAATGGAGAAACATGACCAGAACCATGATCAGTACATGCAAACAGAACCAGAATAACCATTGCTACATGAATACATCATCAGAAGCACCATCAGTACATGAGTACAGCACCAGAACCACCATAAGTACATGAATACACCACCAGAACTACCATGAGTACATGAATACAGCACCAGAACCACCATCAATACATGAATACTTCACCAAGCTTAGTAAAGAGATCAATTTTAATGTCAGATCAGCCCCATATACATTTGTGTTGCATAAACTTACATCTTCCAGCATGTCTTTAACAATGTTAAGCAGATGCTGGGAGTTGTTGTTACCAGCCATAATCAGTCTGCGGATCATACAGGGACCACATTACTGATGAGACAATGTCAGTATGCAAAGTCTCCTTAAGGAGAATAGTGTTCCCCCGTGGTCCCCACATAGCTTTCTCATGAGCCAGATCAGACACCCCCATGCTTTGCACTGATGAGGGGCAAGCAACCCGAAACACCATGTCTGCAAATTGGGATTCTGATCTGGCTTATATATAGTGAGTCATATTGCAAAGGATTGTTAAAAATCCACTTGTGACTTTTAGGATCGCTACTTCCAATAGGTGGCGCTGTGCTAGAGTTTGTCTCCTTTACTGGAGAGACATTTTGAGTATCACAGATAAACATTTACACATGGGTACCTTATACACGACATCAAGATGACTTTTGACATCCACAGCTCGTCTCTGCAGACCTCCATCTTTTCTGGTCTTCTGCAGCACATCCTAACATGATACCCATAAAATAGCAATGGAATTATAATGCATCTGAATAAAAATATCCGCCCACCACAGAGCCCCTGAATAATTGGCCCTCATTGTGCACCTGCACAAAATACGACCCACATATCGTCCATTTTTTGGTAAATGTCCTCTCCTTTCCATACTGGGCCTCCTCTTCACACTGTCCCTTCGCACTGTATCCCCCCATACTGCCCATGCTCTATACTGTGCACCTCATCACATTTCCTCTCCTTGGTATACTCTCGCCTCCTTGCTTGCCCTCAGACTGTACCCACATGTGGCCCTTACTCTATACTGCCCCACCACTACACAGTCTCTATTCTGTGCCCCCTCATACTTTTCACCCCCCATAGTGTCTCCTCACACTAGTCACCTCAATAGTCTACTCACACATTTCCCCCCTCCCTACTTATACTCTCTTCTCACACATGTTCCTCATACATCCCCAATCTTCCTTGAGCTGCGATTGTTCTGTGTCACCCATCCTCTAATTCCCTGTGCATAAACCCTCACAGCAGCCGGCACGGGACATGATCATGGACAGTGGCGGACCGAGCTCATTGGAGGTGACATCACTGGCTCAGTCTAAGGGGCGGGGCTACACGAGGTGGGTGGAGCTAATGCAGATCACAGAGTGAGCGGTGTCAGATCATTTCCCGCCAGGTCACAAGATGCTGAACAAATTAGAGGAGCTAGAAGACCTGGTGCATGTCATGCTGGGCGACCTCCCAACCGGGGCTATGGGATGATGGAGGAGATCCACACTGGAGGGGAGGACACCCCTCTGCTTAGTAATGCAATCTTCCGATCACCTGATCACCCCAATACCTGACCCCCTCCTTCAATGTCAGACCGTATCCCCTCCCAATAACGCACCCGTACTCAACCCTTATAACTGGACCTGCTATACATACTGCCAGACTGTGTGTACCCCTGAACTGGACACGTTGTGCATAACGCCAGACCATACTTACCCTTGAACTGGACACGTTGTGCATAACGCCAGACCATACTTACCCTTGAACTGGACACACTGTACATTCCACCAGATCGCGTGGACCCCTGATCTGGACACGCTGTACATTCCACCAGATCGCGTGGACCCCTGATCTGGACACGCTGTACATTCCACCAGATCGCGTGGACCCTTGAACTGGACACGCTGTACATTCCACCAGATCGCGTGGACCCCTGATCTGGACACGCTGTACATTACACCAGATCGCGTGGACCCCTGATCTGGACACGCTGTACATTACACCAGATCGCGTGGACCCCTGATCTGGACACACTGTACATTACACCAGATCGCGTGTACCCCAGAACTGGACACGCTGTACATTACACCAGATCGCGTGGACCCCTGATCTGGACACGCTGTACATTACACCAGATCGCGTGGACCCCTGATCTGGACACGCTGTACATTACACCAGATCGCGTGGACCCCTGATCTGGACACACTGTACATTACACCAGATCGCGTGGACCCCTGATCTGGACACACTGTACATTACACCAGATCGCGTGGACCCCTGATCTGGACACGCTGTACATTACACCAGATCGCGTGGACCCCTGATCTGGACACGCTGTACATTCCACCAGATCGCGTGGACCCCTGATCTGGACACGCTGTACATTACACCAGATCGCGAGGACCCCTGATCTGGACACGCTGTACATTCCACCAGATCGCGAGGACCCCTGATCTGGACACGCTGTGCATACAGCTAGACCACGTGTGCCACTGAAATGGTTTTGTCTACACACTGTGTTATATTCTTGGTGGGCACTGCAGCAGTTGGCATTACAGGGTCTTTTGGGGTCATGTTTTTGGACCCTCTCTACCCCGACGTCCGCTTTCTTTGCAGCGTATGGTGTCCAGGAATAAGTGAGGTCATGTAAAGCGGTGTTGATTAACGAGCTGGAGGTTTATGTTCTCCTCTCAGCCTCTTACCCAGATATCAGCAGCTTATCCCCCTGTGCCGCCCTCTGTGCTGCCCCCACTGTCCTCCGGTCACCCCATGGGTTATTACTGACCGCCTCTCCTTAGCCTCCTTTTGTTATCACTCTCGCAAATGGGGCATGTAAGAGCAGCTGACAGTGTGACACAGAGGTCAAGGTTCAGCTCTGGCCATAATCTAGTATGGTGCTGCCAGATGCCGAGTGACCCAACATGTCGGGGCCAAGAAATCCCACCACTGTAAAGCAGTCCCATTGTGGTTCACCAGGACGTCTCTGGGTGATGTTAATCCAGAACTGTCAGCGATTGGTAATGCGGAACCTGTTGATGGTGTCTGGTAATGAAAAATCTGCGCACCACCTGTTTCGGTACCCATAATCCTCTCACTCGCTCCTCTTTCTCTCGCCTTACATATTTCCTTCCCTCGTGCTCCTTACTGTCTCCTCACTCCTCCTCATACATCCCCACACCCCCACCCGCTCCTCATGCAGTCTCCTCACACCTATTCTCCCCTCCTTCTCTCTCTCACCCTCCTCATACATCCCCACACTATCACCCATTCCTCATACAGTCTCCTCACATCTATTATCCCCTCCTTCTCTCTCTCACCCTCCTCATACATCCCCACACCCCCACCCGCTCCTCATACAGTCTCCTCACACCTATTCTCCCCTCCTTCTCTCTCACCCTCCTCATACATCCCCACACTTCCACCCACTCCTCATACAGTCTCCTCACACCTATTCTCCCCTCCTTCTCTCTCTCACCCTCCTCATACATCCCCACACCCCCACCCGCTCCTCATACAGTCTCCTCACACCTATTCTCCCCTCCTTCTCTCTCTCACCCTCCTCATTCATCCCCACACTTCCACCCGCTCCTCATACAGTCTCCTCACACCTATTCTCCCCTCCTTCTCTCTCTCACCCTCCTCATACATCCCCACACTTCCACCCGCTCCTCATACAGTCTCCTCACACCTATTCTCCCCTCCTTCTATCTCTCACCCTCCTCGTACATCCGCACACTTCCACCCGCTCCTCATACAGTCTCCTCACACCTATTCTCCCCTCCTTCTCTCTCTCACCCTACTCATACATCCCCACACCCCCACCCACTCCTCATACAGTCTCCTCACACCTATTCTCCCCTCCTTCTCTCTCTCACCCTCCTCATACATCCCCACACTTCCACCCGCTCCTCATACAGTCTCCTCACACCTATTCTCCCCTCCTTCTCTCTCTCACCCTCCTCATACATCCCCACACCCCCACCCACTCCTCATACAGTCTCCTCACACCTATTCTCCCCTCCTTCTCTCTCTCACCCTCCTCATTCATCCCCACACTTCCACCCGCTCCTCATACAGTCTCCTCACACCTATTCTCCCCTCCTTCTCTCTCTCACCCTCCTCATACATCCCCACACTTCCACCCGCTCCTCATACAGTCTCCTCACACCTATTCTCCCCTCCTTCTCTCTCTCACCCTCCTCATACATCCCCACACTTCCACCCGCTCCTCATACAGTCTCATCATACATTTTCTCCTCTCATTCCCCATACTGTTTCTTCACTCCTCATACATCCCTACACTCCCGCCCGCTCTTCATACAGTCTCCTTACACTTTCCCCCCCCTCATTCTCCATACTGTCTCCTTACTCCTCATACATTCTCACACTCCCACCTGCTCCCCATACAGTCTCCTCACACTTTTAATTCCCTTGTTCTCCATTTTATTTTCTCACTCCTCATGCATCCCACACCCCCGCCCGGTCCTCATACTGTCCCCTCACACATTTTTCCCGTCATTCTCTATACTGTCTCCTCACTTCTCATACATTCTCACACTGCTACCTGCTCCTCATACAGTTTCCTCACTCCTCATATATCCCCATACTCCCATCCGCTCTTCATACACTCTCATCACACATTTCCTCCCCTCATCCCCCATAATGTTTCTTCACTCCTCATGCAACCCTACACTCCCGCCCGCGCCTCAAACAATCTCCTCACACTTGTCCTCCCCTCATTTTCCATCCTGTGTCTTCACTCCTCATACATTCTCACACTCCTACTTGCTCCTCAGTCTCTTCACATTTTTCCTCCCCTCGATCTTCATACTGTTTTCTCACTCCTCATACAGTACAGTCATGGCCAAAAGTTTTGAGAATGACACCAAACTTATATTTTCACATGATCTGTTCCCTCTGGTGTTTAATTGTGTTTGTCTGATGTTTACATCACATACAGAAATATAATTGCAATCATATTATGAGACCAAAAGGTTCTATTGACCGTTAGAATGAGTTAATGCAGCAAGTCAATATTTGCAGTGTTGACCCTTCTTCTTCAGGACCTCTGCAATTCTCCCTGGCATGCTGTCAATCAGCTTCTGGAGCAAATCCTGACTGATAGCTGTCCATTCTTGCATAAGCAATGCTTGCATTTTGCCAGAATTTGTTGGTTTTTGTTTGTCCACCGTCTCTTATTGATTGCCCACAAGTTCTCAATGGGATTAAGATCTGGGGAGTTTCCAGGCCATGGACCCAAAATCTCTATGTTTTGTTCCATGAGCCATTTAGTGATCACCTTTGCTTTATGGCAAGGTGCTCCATCATGCTGGAAAAGGCATTGTTGGGCGCCAAACTGCTCTTGGACAGTTGGGAGAAGTTGCTCTTGGAGGACATTCTGGTGCCATTCTTTATTCATGGCTGTGTTTTTAGGCAAGACTGTGAGTGGTGCGATTCCCTTGGCTGAGAAGCAACCCCACACATGAATGGTTTCCGGATGCTTAACAGTTGGAATGAGACAAGACTGGTGGTAGCGCTCGCCTCTTCTTCTCCTAATAAGCTGTTTTCCAGATGTCCCCCCCACAGAAGATCCTCCCCAGGTTATACTGGCTGAGCCCTGCCTCCCCCACAGACGATCCTGCCCAGGTTATACCGGCTGAGCCCTGCCTCCCCCACAGACGATCCTGCCCAGGTTATACCGGCTGAGCCCTGCCTCTCCCCCACAGACGATCCTGCCCAGGTTATATCGGCTGAGCCCTGCCTCCGCCACAGACGATCCTGCCCAGGTTATACCGGCTGAGCCCTGCCTCCCCCCCACAGACGATCCTGCCCAGGTTATACCGGCTGAGCCCTGCCTCCCCCTCACAGACGATCCTGCCAAGGTTATACCGGCTGAGCCCTGCCTCCCCCCCACAGACGATCCTGCCCAGGTTATACCGGCTGAGCCCTGCCTCCCCCACAGACGATCCTGCCCAGGTTATACCGGCTGAGCCCTGCCTCCCCCCCCACAGACGATCCTGCCCAGGTTATACCGGCTGAGCCCTGCCTCCCCCCCCACAGAAGATCCTGCCCAGGTTATACCGGCTGAGCCCTGCCTCCCCCCCCACAGAAGATCCTGCCCAGGTTATACCGGCTGAGCCCTGCCTCCTCCCCACAGACGATCCTGCCCAGGTTATACCGGCTGAGCCCTGCCTCCCCCAGAGACGATCCTGCCCAGGTTATACTGGCTGAGCCCTGCCTCCCCCCCACAGATGATCCTGCCCAGGCTATACCGGCTGAGCCCTACCTCCCCCCCACAGAAGATCCTGCCCAGGTTATACCGGCTGAGCCTTGCCTCCCACCCACAGGCGATCCTGCCCAGGCTATACCGGCTGAGCCCTGCCTCCTCCCCACAGACGATCCTGCCCAGGTTATACCGGCTGAGCCCTGCCTCCCCCAGAGACGATCCTGCCCAGGTTATACTGGCTGAGCCCTGCCTCCCCCCCCCACAGATGATCCTGCCCAGGCTATACCGGCTGAGCCCTACCTCCCCCCCACAGAAGATCCTGCCCAGGTTATACCGGCTGAGCCCTGCCTCCCCCCACAGACGATCCTGCCCAGGTTATACCGGCTGAGACCTGCCTCTCCCCCACAGACGATCCTGCCCAGGCTATACCGGCTGAGCCCTGCCTCCCCCCCCACAGATGTTTCTGCCCCGGTTATACCGGCTGAGCCCTGCCTCCCCCCACAGACGATCCTGCCCGGGTTATACCGGCTGAGCCCTGCCTCTCCCCCACAGACGATCCTGCCCAGGTTATACCGGCTGAGCCTTGCCTCCCCCCCACAGACGATCCTGCCCAGGCTATACCGGCTGAGCCCTGCCTTCCACCACAGACGATCCTGCCCAGGCTATACCGGCTGAGCCCTGCCTCCCCCCCACAGATGTTTCTGCCTGGGTTATACCGGCTGAGCCCTGCCTCCCCCCACAGACGATCCTGCCCGGGTTATACCGGCTGAGCCCTGCCTCTCCCCCACAGACGATCCTGCCCAGGTTATACCGGCTGAGCCCTGCCTCTCCCCCACAGACGATCCTGCCCAGGTTATACCGGCTGAGCCCTGCCTCCCCCCACAGACGATCCTGCCCAGGCTATACCGGCTGAGCTCTGCCTCTCCCCCACAGACGATCCTGCCCAGGTTATACCGGCTGAGTCCTGCCTCCCCCCACAGACGATCCTGCCCAGGTTATACCAGCTGAGCCCTGCCTCCCCCCACAGACGATCCTGCCCAGGCTATACCGGCTGAGCCCTGCCTCCCCCCCACAGATGTTTCTGCCCAGGCTATACCGGCTGAGCCCTGCCTTCCCCCACAGACGATCCTGCCCAGGCTATACCGGCTGAGCCCTGCCTCCCCCCCACAGATGTTTCTGCCTGGGTTATACCGGCTGAGCCCTGCCTCCCCCCACAGACGATCCTGCCCAGGGTAATACCGGCTGAGCCCTGCCTCTCCCCCACAGACGATCCTGCCCAGGTTATACCGGCTGAGACCTGCCTCTCCCCCACAGACGATCCTGCCCAGGCTATACCGGCTGAGCCCTGCCTCCCCCCCACAGATGTTTCTGCCCGGGTTATACCGGCTGAGCCCTGCCTCCCCCCACAGACGATCCTGCCCGGGTTATACCGGCTGAGCCCTGCCTCTCCCCCACAGACGATCCTGCCCAGGTTATACCGGCTGAGCCTTGCCTCCCCCCCACAGACGATCCTGCCCAGGCTATACCGGCTGAGCCCTGCCTCCCCCCCACAGATGTTTCTGCCCAGGCTATACCGGCTGAGCCCTGCCTCCCCCCACAGACGATCCTGCCCAGGCTATACCGGCTGAGCTCTGCCTCTCCCCCACAGACGATCCTGCCCAGGTTATACCGGCTGAGTCCTGCCTCCCCCCACAGACGATCCTGCCCAGGTTATACCAGCTGAGCCCTGCCTCCCCCCACAGACGATCCTGCCCAGGCTATACCGGCTGAGCCCTGCCTCCCCCCACAGACGATCCTGCCCAGGCTATACCGGCTGAGCTCTGCCTCTCCCCCACAGACGATCCTGCCCAGGTTATACCGGCTGAGTCCTGCCTCCCCCCACAGACGATCCTGCCCAGGTTATACCGGCTGAGCCCTGCCTCCCCCCACAGACGATCCTGCCCAGGCTATACCGGCTGAGCTCTGCCTCTCCCCCACAGACGATCCTGCCCAGGTTATACCGGCTGAGTCCTGCCTCCCCCCACAGACGATCCTGCCCAGGTTATACCAGCTGAGCCCTGCCTCCCCCCACAGACGATCCTGCCCAGGTTATACCAGCTGAGCCCTGCCTCCCCCCACAGACGATCCTGCCCAGGCTATACCGGCTGAGCCCTGCCTCCCCCCCACAGATGTTTCTGCCCAGGCTATACCGGCTGAGCCCTGCCTCTCCCCCACAGACGATCCTGCCCAGGTTATACTGGCTGAGCCTTGCCTCCCCCCCACAGACGATCCTGCCCAGGCTATACCGGCTGAGCCCTGCCTTCCACCACAGACGATCCTGCCCAGGCTATACCGGGT
The DNA here is from genome assembly GCF_048569485.1 of Anomaloglossus baeobatrachus. Classification (NCBI taxonomy): domain Eukaryota; kingdom Metazoa; phylum Chordata; class Amphibia; order Anura; family Aromobatidae; genus Anomaloglossus; species Anomaloglossus baeobatrachus. Next base: position 564,208,001 of record NC_134358.1, on the reverse strand, counting down.
GAGCCCTGCCTCCCCCCCACAGATGTTTCTGCCCGGGTTATACCGGCTGAGCCCTGCCTCCCCCCACAGACGATCCTGCCCGGGTTATACCGGCTGAGCCCTGCCTCCCCCCACAGACGATCCTGCCCAGGCTATACCGGCTGAGCCCTGCCTCCCCCCCACAGATGTTTCTGCCCAGGCTATACCGGCTGAGCTCTGCCTCTCCCCCACAGACGATCCTGCCCAGGTTATACCGGCTGAGTCCTGCCTCCCCCCACAGACGATCCTGCCCAGGTTATACCAGCTGAGCCCTGCCTCCCCCCACAGACGATCCTGCCCAGGTTATACCAGCTGAGCCCTGCCTCCCCCCACAGACGATCCTGCCCAGGCTATACCGGCTGAGCCCTGCCTCCCCCCCACAGATGTTTCTGCCCAGGCTATACCGGCTGAGCCCTGCCTCTCCCCCACAGACGATCCTGCCCAGGTTATACTGGCTGAGCCTTGCCTCCCCCCCACAGACGATCCTGCCCAGGCTATACCGGCTGAGCCCTGCCTTCCACCACAGACGATCCTGCCCAGGCTATACCGGGTGAGCCCTGCCTCCCCCCCACAGATGTTTCTGCCCGGGTTATACCGGCTGAGCCCTGCCTCCCCCCACAGACGATCCTGCCCGGGTTATACCGGCTGAGCCCTGCCTCCCCCCACAGACGATCCTGCCCAGGCTATACCGGCTGAGCCCTGCCTCCCCCCCACAGATGTTTCTGCCCAGGCTATACCGGCTGAGCCCTGCCTCCCGCCCACAGATGTTTCTGCCCAGGCTATACCGGCTGAGCCCTGCCTCCCCCCACAGGCGATCCTGCCCAGGTTATACCGGCTGTGGTTTTGGAGGGTGGAGTGCTCCTCTTATTTGTGAGTCCTCGGTTTCTACCCCGTTACATTCGGACGTTTTTGGCTATTTGTTCTGACGCTTGTGACCTTTACAATATGTCGCATAGATTTGTAATGTCAGACACTTGTCAGTCTGTATTATAATTAATGGGGCTTTCACTTATCGGTGCTGTCATTCTGTTACTTTGTGACAGTGACATGTGACACCAGTGGTTCTACATTGGCATTCCCAGCTCATTAATGAGGACTCGCTATAACCTGAGGATGTGAAGGTCTAGGGTTCCCTATAACAGCGGGATATGATAGCATTAGCGGTATGCAACGTCTGCTTTATTTAACCCTTCCTCGGAGTCCTGGGATATCTGATTGATGGCATTTTCTTATTATAAGCCATTAATATATGATGGAGGCATTATAGTGCCTGACCCTGCAATGAAGGTGATGTGGCTGTCCTCTGTTATGTAGGCAATGTTATGTCTGTCTCTGGTATGGAGGCACTGTTGTGGCTGTCTCTGGTATGGGGGCACTGTTGTGGCTGTCTCTGGTATGGAGGCACTGTTGTGGCTGTCTCTGGTATGGAGGCACTGTTGTGGCTGTCTCTGGTATGGAGGCACTGTTGTGGCTGTCTCTGGTATGGAGGCATTGTTGTTGCTGTCTCTTGTATAGAGGCACTATTGTGGCTCTCTGGTATGGAGGCACTGTTGTGGCTGTCTCTGGTATGGAGGCACTGTTGTGGCTGTCTCTGGTATGGAGGCACTGTTGTGGCTGTCTCTGGTATGGAGGCACTGTTGTGGCTGTCTCTGTTATGGGGGCACTGTTGTGGCTGTCTCTGTTATGGAGGCACTGTTGTGACTATCTCTGTTATGGGGGCACTGTTGCGGCTGTCTCTGGTATAGAGGTGTCGCGGACGGAGGAGGAGACGCTGTGCTCTCCCACTGCTCGGGTCCGGCCGCTGCTGCCGCTGCTCGGTGGTGGCTCGAGCGGTGGGCCGGATCCCGGGGACTAGAGCGGCGCTCCTCGCCCGTGAGTGAAAAGGGGCTTTGATTGTGGGGATTTGATATTGTCCGTGACGCCACCCACGGTTGTGGTGATATTGGTGACACCACCGCTGCTCTGGACGGGGATCCCGGGAGCGATGACTGGGAGCAACTTTGATGTTATTCCTCCCCTCCGTGGGTAGGGGGTTGGTAGTCCCGGTGATGGGGTAGGGGTGAATGGTAGGCGGGTTACGGGGCCTGGTGAGGTGCAGGGTCGCGGGGGCAGCGCTGTGCCGCACGGCACGGTGGTACTCGCTCAGCAAATGATGTACACAGAGTCTCCGGTAAAGCAAACGGCTGGATGGACGGGTCCCACAGACGGCTGCGGTGTTTCTCCTCCTGGCAGGTTGATGGTGACTGCCTTTCCCTGCACCTGTGTAGTGTGTACGGTTCCAATGGGTTCCCACCGGTAACCCGCTCCCCAGCTTGGATGGGTGCTGAAGGAGCCCCTTTTGCCCGCAGGCTCTGGCCCTGGGAACTTTAGCCTTGGCGGTGACTGTGTTTCCCTCTCTTGGTTGGACGGTAGCCTTCTGTCGGGACTTGGCTGCTGGGAAACCCCGGGGGTTCCCTTCGCTAACGGATTTGACAAATTCACGGTGACTCCTAGCCTTGCCGGGGGTCCGTAAGCCCCTGCCGGATGGTGCTGGCTTCTCTTTGCATACCGGTCCGGTACCGCTGGGCCACCGCCCATCCACGGTCCTTACGGCTAGCTCCAATAGGCCTCTCCTGCAGACGGTCACCACCGTCTGCCAACCTTGCTGATCCGTCCGGGCCACACACCAACTTCTGTCTGCTCCTTTACCACTTTCCTTCCTCTCACTTTCACTTCCAAAACTCGACTCCCTACTTTTCCCGCCTCCAGGACTGTGAACTCCTCGGTGGGCGGGACCAACCGCCTGGCCCACCCCCTGGTGTGAACATCAGCCACTGGAGGAAGGCAACAAGGGTTTTTGTCTGACTTCGGTGTGCCTGACCAGGAGTGTGGGGTGTGTAGGTGTTGTTCTGTGACAACCTGGCTTGTCCAGGGCGCCACAGAGGCACTGTTGTGGCGGTCTCTGGTATGGGGGCACTGTTGTGGCTGTCTCTGGTATAGAGGCACTGTTGTGGCTGTCTCTGGTATGGAGGCACTGTTGTGTCTGTCTTTGGTATAGAGGCACTGTTGTGGCTGTCTCTGGTATGGAGGCACTGTTGTGGCTGTCTCTGGTATGGAGGCACTGTTGTGTCTGTCTTTGGTATAGAGGCACTGTTGTGGCTGTCTCTGGTATGGGGGCACTGTTGTGGCTCTCTTTGGTATAGAGGCACTGTTGTGGCTGTCTCTGGTATGGAGGCACTGTTGTGGCTATCTCTGGTATAGAGGCACTGTTGTGGCTGTCTCTGGTATGGAGGCACTGTTGTGGCTGTCTCTGGTATGGAGGCACTGTTGTGGCTGTCTCTGGTATGGAGGCACTGTTGTGTCTGTGTCTGGTATGGAGGCACTGTTGTGTCTGTCTCTGGTATGGAGGCACTGTTGTGGCTGTGTCTGGTATGGAGGCACTGTTGTGTCTGTCTCTGGTATGGAGGCACTGTTGTGTCTGTCTCTGGTATGGAGGCACTGTTGTGTCTGTCTCTGTTATGGAGGCACTGTTGTGGCTGTCTCTGGTATGGAGGCACTGTTGTGTCTGTCTTAGGTATGGAGGCACTGTTGTGGCTGTCTCTGGTATGGAGGCACTGTTGTGTCTGTCTTAGGTATGGAGGCACTGTTGTGGCTGTCTCTGGTATGGAGGCACTGTTGTGTCTGTCTCTGTTATGGAGGCACTGTTGTGGCTGTCTCTGGTATGGAGGCACTGTTATGTCTGTCTCTGGTATGGGGGCACTGTTGTGTCTGTCTCTGGTATGGAGGCACTGTTGTGTCTGTCTCTGGTATGGAGGCACTGTTGTGTCTGTCTTAGGTATGGAGGCACTGTTGTGGCTGTCTCTGTTATGGAGGCTCTGTTGTGTCTGTCTCTGTTATGGAGGCACTGTTGTGGCTGTCTCTGGTATGGAGGCACTGTTGTGGCTGTCTCTGGTATGGGGGCACTGTTGTGGCTGTCTCTGGTATGGAGGCACTGTTGTGGCTGTCTCTGGTATGGAGGCACTGTTGTGGTTGTCTCTGGTATGAAGGCACTGTTGTGGCTGTCTCTGGTATGGAGGCACTGTTGTGGCTGTCTCTGGTATGGAGGCACTGTTGTGGCTGTCTCTGGTATGGAGACTCTGTTGTGGCTGTCTCTGGTATGGAGGCACTGTTGTGGCTGTCTCTGGTATGGAGGCACTGTTATGTCTGTCTCTGGTATGGAGACACTGTTGTGTTTGTCTCTGGTATGGAGGCACTGTTGTGGCTGTCTCTGGTATGGAGGCACTGTTGTGTCTGTCTCTGTTATGGAGGCACTGTTGTGGCTGTCTCTGGTATGGAGGCACTGTTGTGGCTGTCTCTGGTATGGAGGCACTGTTGTGGCTGTGTCTGGTATGGGGGCACTGTTGTTGTGGCTGTGTCTGGTATGGGGGCTGTTAAAAATATACTCTTAAATATATTTTTCTTCAAATACGTAAAAGCGCATGAAAGAAAGGACTTCAAAAATGTAAAAAATAAATGTATTTTATCTATTTAAAAATGGTTGCCAGTGTTCAGTTACAGAAAGGAAAAATAATATACTTCATTAGCTTACGGAAAAGAGTTCATTTAGTCCATACTGATCAATAGAAAATCTTCATCCATCTCTCCTTGGATTCTGAATGGCAAGCAAGGGTGGTACACCCTAGGCTGGACAGCATGTGTTCGTCTTGCAGCCTGTAAGCATTCTGGCAGTAGGCGACGTGCAGGAGCCGAAGTAGCCCCCTCCATCGTGTGTTATATGACAACTGTTCAGTCCATATAGGGTGTTTCAGTTGAACACAGTTCTATATGACATAATCACTAGAAGCTTCCAGAAGAATATATATATCCTTCCATGTCAGCACTTATGTATATTCAATATGGATATTTTAATATTTATTCCTTATAAGAAGTTTATTAATAAACTATGCCCTCCAACATAAACAGAACTGTGAACATATATGTCCTACTATAAAATGTTTGATAACTAGATGTATTAATTTTAATGTTTTTACAATTCCCCCTTGAAGCGGGTGAATTAACCCCGAAAATTAATTAATACATCATTAAAATAACAAATCTTCTTTCCTTATTTGGCGATAATGGATTAATATCAATAATAATGATGAATAATAATTAATTTGCATTATTCATGTTGTAAGTTCAATAATATAATAATGTGGATTCATGTTATGATAGGCCGTGACTGATCAATCATATAAAAATATATAATTATACTTCGCTAGACCTAAAAAGAAATGCAAAACAAATCCGGTCACCATATGATGTCCTCTGAGATGATGTCTTCTTATCTCCGATGTAATCCGACATAAACATAGTCTCTTAGAAATAAATCCTTTGATAAAAGATGAATGGTTACCAATTTAATACAGTCCCGTATTGCATTTATCATTGTTAGATCAAGTCCATAAACTTTATTCTTTATTACAAAGTCCATAGCCGATATTGATAAACCACAGTTCATGAGTGTAGAAGAATAGCATAAATCTTTGATGTCTGTGCAGTGTAATTTACATTAGTCACCTTTATCCTCCATGCTGCCTGTTGTCAAATCCTGGAACAGGTGTTAAGACGTTCTTGGTCAGCACGACAGGGGTTAACTTTAACACGTCATTGCTCTTCTTAGTAACTGTAGTGAGGTCTTAAGGCACAGACCATGTGTCATTGTCCATCCTGGAACCATAGGATCACTGTGTTTCTGAGGTGCAGGTAAGTATTTTGTATATAACACAGTATTATTTGAGACTTTACCTTTTGGACCTTTTTCCAGAATCCCTTTTAACTTTAGAAAAATTATAAAGTCTTTTTATCTTCTGTAATCTTGATTGAAGACTGATTCATTCCCTAATCTAGATACCAAATATGGCAATAACTATCACTAATAAATGTCACAGCGTACCATAACTCTAATACTATAATACCATGTCATTATTATTATCGTAGAAGTATTAATATAATTGATACTTAGAATGATGTAATAATACTGCATAATGGTATAGACAATAGTATTCTCATGTAATAACCTTTTTTTGTCATTGGTGTATTACCCTTCCAAACCCATAGGTGGCAATGTGTTGAATGTAACCAAAATGTAATATAAAATATGAAATAATATAATGTGTACCTATAACATGTATCATATTATAAATATGAAAGGCAACAATGTAGCTTATTTAGTTAGATCATTTGTAAAATTATAAACCAAAGCAAATAACCTTTTAGGAAAGACTGGATGATTCCATCAAAACACAATAATACCCATTATAAATTATTATTGATTAAAAATATAATATAAATATTATTTGTAAATATAGGAAGGTAAACCTAGATGTACCTCGATCTTCCATCTTTATTACTCTAACTTAATTTATTTGATTTGTCTATTATTTATTAAATAACCTACTATATAAGAAAATGTGTAACTATAAGTAATATTTCATCCTTATTGTGTGAATATATTAATATAAAAATAATGTATTACTAGGAAGTAAACAATTGTATATATTGATGAAGGAAGTATCTTTTCTTCCAAAAAGTGGAACTTTTCCCTTTTAATATGATTCATATTTAATAAAGTAATATTCTTATATTAGATATTACTTAACTAAATATTGAAGTGTTTTCTCAATTGAGATATTTAAAATTTGAAGAAAAAATAAAAATTGTAGAATTAAAATTTTGATTAAAAATGTGAATATTAAATAATAATTAATATAAAAAAATAGGAATAAAAGGAAAAATGAAAATCAGAATAAAAATAAAAATTGAAATAAAAATAAGGCCTTCTATGTATATAACACCTATGTCTTTAATAATACATAACCTTAATGTTACCAGTATCTTATAGGATTTCCATACCTATCATATCAGTAACCTATAAAAATAATTAAGTCATGTAACCTTGCAAATAATACTATTCTCTTAGTATATAAATGCATTATGATATACTTCAAATATATTTTTTTATTCCCAATTCTTCCTTTGTACTTGAAATATTAATTATTAAAGTATCCTGTAAACACATATATTTATCAAATATAAATGTGTGATTGAGACCAAACCTTTCCCTTTCAATATCATGAAATATGATATTATAAAAATTAATATGTCAAGATTAAATTAAATTAAAATTTATGTTGTATATCTTCAAGACCATATTATAAATATCACTTCCATATTTGAAAAGAAAAATGATTACCAATCTATGTATCAGTAAAAGAAGTGACTAACACAAACCTATATAAAAATCAAAACGTTAAAACCTTATTCTAGAATGTAACTCTTCAGAATAAACCCTTAATAAAGATCCTAACATCTCTATACTAAAGAAATATGTCTAAGAATAAGATATATTCGGTATAAATTCCTTCATTATTTATACTTATGTACTATAACTTATTTATTCTAATAATATACATACATATTATAACCTCGAAGTTAAAACAAAAATTCCTTTTTTTTTTGGAAGCTTCAAAGACTTCTTATCCAAGTACTTGACATCGGCAGCTGCTCAGACAATCAATCATTCATAGACACATCTATGCACACAAGACTGTCATGGTTCTTTAACATATATCCACATAGAAACTGACAGACACAAATCCCTGTTTTTGATTTTCAATTTCTCTATGCGCATCTCAAAACTTCTTGAAGTATACGAATAAATTTATTACATATACTCATGAGAAATAGGTACCTTTGATAGTCACATACTGTACATTTGACCATAGAACAAACATTTAGTATTAGCTTTAGTAATTCAAAAGTCACATGCTCTGGTCACGTGCAAAGAACACCATTCCAAAACAGCAAGCAGTTTTACTTCACTCCAAAACCTTTTTTCATTTATAATAACTCTAAGGAAGATATATATATTCATAAAAGAAACGTTAAAGTAATGGTTCTCTGGCAATTGGTACCTGAGAAAATAATAATTATTATTAATCATGCTTTCGCGATTAACCTTACACAATAAGATATATGTTACCTGATTGAGGACAAGAACAAATGTATAAATAAAAAGTTAATACTTCATCAATCTGCTTTACTGATAAATTCTGAGGGAAATAAAAGAACAAAATTATTATCATATTTATGATAAAAAATGAAACACTTAAAATCAGTTACTTTCTCTTATTATTACATTTTAAATATTATTCATATACAGAGATCAAATTATTAATTTATAACATTAAACTATCATTTAACTAAATGAAAATATGACCTTGATTTACTATCACTACTTTTAATATATATATATATATATATATATATATATATATATATATATATATATATATATATGCATAGATTCACTGTATATGAATAATCATATTTATCAAATAATAAAATTAATTTACCCAGAAATCCACTTTATTTAGCTGAAGACCAAACCTAAATTTTTCTTCAAAGATTCGATCTATTAGATTCATTTTCAACTTGCAGGAATCTCTGAAATTATTTTGTAACTCAAGTTTTTTTCTTAAATGAGAAAGAATGTCTCTCTCTGAAAGACCACCAAGCTGTTGCTGGCTATCAAATTCTAACCCGGGGAGAGAATCTGCACAAGACACCTGTTTCTGTCTTTCAAAGCTTTTACTCATCATTTGTCTGGGACCATCAATATCTGATCCTGTGACCAATCCCTTCACTGGAGACAAGGGAAACAAAGGTTTTTCCTGTGGAAAAAGATTTTTAGATGATAATAATTGGGATGGATTGTATGGTTTGTAACACATATGCAATTTCCTGCGAATTTCATACATTTTGTCACAAAAATATCTGGATCTGGGAGACACTGTTGGCTTTTCACAGAATCTCTCCCTTTTTCGTGTTGGTTTTTCAGAATTAATTAATTTCTGTTTTGATTGACTTTGGTGATTTCTAACAAAATCGATAAATGTCGTACATTCGAATAGGGACTTTTTACTTAATGCCACCGCACAGGCTGCATTATCAAGGAAATTAAATTTCTTGATGAATAAATGGATCATTCCATTCAGTCTGACATTTGGAATGACCGCCCTATACAAACGTTCAAAAACGGACATAAATGAGAACGTACTCTCATTCTGTTCAATTTGTAATTCCTTTAACATCTCATAATCTGGATTCGCTTCATTCCTTGCACAGAAGATGAGATTTTTCAGCCTTATGATATCGTTATCATTTGAACAATCAAATGTCTCATTGTCAGAAGACTTTTTTAATGCCAATTGTCTAAAGAAATGCTGAGGTATCCACATACGGAATAACTGATTCGTCTCACTATTGGTTAAATTTAACTTCTCAACGGAACTTTCAAATATCTCTGAATTTCTGCAAACATGTATTTTAGGATTATATGCGGGAATTAATTTGATATGTCCAATAGACTCTTTCTAAGTTTAATTCCTAACTTAGTCTGTTCTATTTTTAGAAACTGATCGTCGCCATTTTCTCTCTGCACGTCTCCCACTCTGGCTCCTCCCCCTTCTGGCTTCTCTACGTAATTTCCTGCTTCTTTCCCAGTATTCTAAAAGTCACCTTGAATACACAGCACATGTCTGCCGCCATTATCAAGATTCTGATTTGCAAAATTACAGTCTAAATCTGACTTTTCATTTGCAACATTACAGTCAGAATTCACAATATCACTGACTGACATTCCAGGTTCTAAGCAGTCTTTGGATTTCTCTATCACTGACTTTCCTGACAATTCAGGTTGTCTATTTCCACCATTTTTACATTTTTCTACAATTAACTTGTGAAATTCATAGACTAAATGACAGACATTTCTGATTTTCTGTTTCTCTCTATTAAAAGACCTTGCACATTCTATACGTGAATTCTCAAGTTCACACTCGCCATAAAGGCCTACCCATAACTCTTCCACATTAGAAATATCTGAATAAGTGAATTGAAGTTTACTTTGCTTAAGATATGAAGAGATAAAATCCATTTTCTTACCTGAAATGATCAGATGATCTCATGGATGATCCTCTAAGACTTGATTCACCTTGCTCAGCACGTCCAATACTTCTTATGGACTGACTTTATCTTTCTTGCTCAAAAATACGTCAAAAATTAACTTCTGTGGCTTTATAAAGTCTTTAAAGTTCATTTAAAAAAACATTCATGCAACTTGACTTATACGTATTTCCTAGGTTCTGCGTGATTTTTATAAATTGTCGATTCCCTGTCACTTTGCAGGAGGCATATGTCTGTCTGTCCCCCCTTATGCAAAGTGAAGGAAGAAGTACAAAACTGAAAAAAAAAACCACGAATGACTGAGCTCGCCAAAATGTTAAAAATATACTCTTAAATATATTTTTCTTAAAATACGTAAAAGCGCATGAAAGAAAGGACTTCAAAAATGTAAAAAATAAATGTATTTTATCTATTTAAAAATGGTTGCCAGGGTTCAGTTACAGAAAGGAAAAATAATATACTTCATTAGCTTACGGAAAAGAGTTCATTTAGTCCATACTGATCAATAGAAAATCTTCATCCATCTCTCCTTGGATTCTGAATGGCAAGGCAGGGGTGATATACCCTAGGCTGGACAGCATGTGTTCATTTTGCAGCCTGTAAGCATTCTGGCAGTAGGCGACGTGCAGGAGCCGAAGTAGCCCCCTTCATCGTGTGTTATATGACAACTGTTCAGTCCATATAGGGTGTTTCAGTTGAACACAGTTCCATATGACATAATCACTAGAAGCTTCCAGAAGAATATATATATCCTTCCATGTCAGCACTTATGTATATTCAATATGGATATTTTAATATTTATTCCTTATAAGAACTTTATTAATAAACTATGCCCTCCAACATAAACAGAACTGTGAACATAAATGTCCTACTATAAAATGTTTGATAACTAGATGTATTAATTTTAATGTTTTTACAGGGGCACTGTTGTGTCTGTCTCTGTTATGGAGGCACTGTTGTGGCTGTCTCTGGTATGGAGGCACTGTTGTGGCTGTCTCTGTTATGGAGGCACTGTTGTGGCTGTCTCTGGTATGGAGGCACTGTTGTGGCTGTGTCTGGTATGGGGGCACTGTTGTGTCTGTCTCTGTTATGGAGGCATTGTTGTGGCTGTCTCTGGTATGGAGGCACTGTTGTGGCTGTCTCTGGTATGGAGGCACTGTTGTGGCTGTCTCTAGTATGGAGGCACTGTTGTGGCTGTCTCTGGTATGGAGGCACTGTTGTGGCTGTGTCTGGTATGGGGGCACTGTTGTGTCTGTCTCTGTTATGGAGGCACTGTTGTGGCTGTCTCTGGTATGGAGGCACTGTTGTGGCTGTCTCTGGTATGGAGGCACTGTTGTGGCTGTCTCTAGTATGGAGGCACTGTTGTGGCTGTCTCTGGTATGGAGGCACTGTTGTGGTTGTCTCTGGTATGGAGGAACTGTTGTGGCTGTCTCTGGTATGGAGGCACTGTTGTGGATGTCTCTGGTATGGGGGCACTGTTGTGGCTGTCTCTGGTATGGAGGCACTGTTGTGGCTGTCTCTGGTATGGAGGCACTGTTGTGGCTGTCTCTGGTATGGAGGCACTGTTGTGGCTGTCTCTGGTATGGAGGCACTGTTGTGGCTGTCTCTGGTATGGAGGCACTGTTGTGGCTGTCTCTGGTATGGAGGCACTGTTGTGGCTGTCTCTGGTATGGAGGCACTGTTGTGGCTGTCTCTGGTATGGGGGCACTGTTGTGGCTGTCTCTGGTATGGGGGCACTGTTGTGGCTGTCTCTGGTATTGAGGCACTGTTGTGGCTGTCTCTGGTATGGAGGCACTGTTGTGGCTGTCTCTGGTATGGAGGCACTGTTGTGGCTGTCTCTGGTATGGGGGCACTGTTGTGGCTGTCTCTGGTATGGGGGCACTGTTGTTGCTGTCTCTGGTATGGAGGCACTGTTGTGTCTGTCTCTGTTATGGAGGCACTGTTGTGGCTGTCTCTGGTATGGAGGCACTATTGTGGCTGTCTCTGGTATGGGGGCACTGTTGTGGCTGTCTCTGGTATGGAGGCACTGTTGTTGCTGTCTCTGGTATGGAGGCACTGTTGTTGCTGTCTCTGGTATGGAGGCACTGTTGTGGCTGTCTCTGGTATGGGGGCACTGTTGTGGCTGTCTCTGGTATGGGGGCACTGTTGTGGCTGTCTCTGGTATGGAGGCACTGTTGTGGCTGTCTCTGGTATGGAGGCACTGTTGTGGCTGTCTCTGGTATGGAGGCACTGTTGTGGCTGTCTCTGGTATGGAGGCACTGTTGTGGCTGTCTCTGGTATGGAGGCACTGTTGTGGCTGTCTCTGGTATGGAGGCACTGTTGTGGCTGTCTCTGGTATGGAGGCACTGTTGTGGCTGTCTCTGGTATGGAGGCACTGTTGTGGCTGTCTCTGGTATGGGGGCACTGTTGTGGCTGTCTCTGGTATGGGGGCACTGTTGTGGCTGTCTCTGGTATGGAGGCACTGTTGTGGCTGTCTCTGGTATGGAGGCACTGTTGTGGCTGTCTCTGGTATGGAGGCAATATGAAGTATCAGCTATTTGAATAACAGCCATACAATATCCGTTTTCTGTTTTCCTCCGTCCTCGGCAGCGTCTCCTCCTCAGTATTCAGCTCCTGCCTCGTCCTTTCATCTGAAATGTCAGAAATCCAAACAAGAAAATGTCAGTGACCCGGTGACTCGTGCGACTGTCACCTCAAAAGTGGATCGTGTCTCTGTGTTTTGCATTCAGTACATTAGCGGAATACATTTGTCAATTAGTAATGTATGTAGATAAAAAAGAAACTATCCGACTCCACGGATAACAGGATGACAACCAGAACAGTATAATAACAAGCGCTGCCACTGATACACTGTGTGTATATCAAATCACCAACATACAGTAATACTGTGTCCAATCCATATATCATAACAAGTTACATAATACTGCCCCCTATGTACAAGAATATAACTACTATAATACTGCCCCTATGTACAAGAATATAACTACTATAATACTGCCCCTATGTACAAGAATATATCTACTATAATACTGCTCCCTATGTACAAGAATATAACTACTATAATACTGCTCCTATGTACAAGAATACAACTACTATAATACTGCCCCTATGTACAAGAATATAACTACTATAATACTGCCCCCTATGTACAAGAATATATCTACTATAATACTGCCCCCTATGTACAAGAATACAACTACTATAATACTGCCCCTATGTACAAGAATATAACTACTATAATACTGCCCCCTATGTACAAGAATATATCTACTATAATACTGCCCCCTAAGTACAAGAATACAACTACTATAATACTGCTCCTATGTACAAGAATACAACTACTATAATACTGCCCCTATGTACAAGAATATATCTACTATAATACTGCCCCCTATGTACAAGAATACAGCTACTATAATACTGCCCCTATGTACAAGAATATAACTACTATAATACTTCTCCTATGTACAAGAATATAACTACTATAATACTGCAACTATGTACAAGAATACAACTACTATAATATTGCCCCTATGTACAAGAATATAACTACTATAATACTGCCCCCTATGTACAAGAATATAACTACTATAATACTGCCCCCTATGTACAAGAATATAACTACTATAATACTGCTCCTATGTACAAGAATATAACTACTATAATACTGCCCCTATGTACAAGAATATAACTACTATAATACTGCTCCTATGTACAGGAATATAACTACTATAATACTGCTTCTATGTACAAGAATATAACTACTATAATACTGCCCCCTATGTACAAGAATATAACTACTATAATACTGCTCCTATGTACAAGAATATAACTACTATAATACTGCTCCTATGTACAAGAATATAACTACTATAATACTGCCCCTATGTACAAGAATATAACTACTATAATACTGCCTCTATGTACAAGAATATAACTACTATAATACTGCTCCTATGTACAAGAATATAACTACTATAATACTGCCCCCTATGTACAAGAATATAACTACTATAATACTGCCCCTATGTACAAGAATATAACTACTATAATACTGCTCCTATGTACAAGAATATAACTACTATAATACTGCTTCTATGTACAAGAATATAACTACTATAATACTGCCCCCTATGTACAAGAATATAACTACTATAATACTGCCTCTATGTACAAGAATATAACTACTATAATACTGCTCCTATGTACAAGAATATAACTACTATAATACTGCTCCTATGTACAAGAATATAACTACTATAATACTGCCCACTATGTACAAGAATATAACTACTATAATACAAGAATATAGCTACTATAATACTGCTCCTATGTACAAGAATATAACTACTATAATACTGCCCCCTATATACAAGAATATAACTACTATAATACAAGAATATAACTACTATAATACTTCCCCTATGTACAAGAGAATATAACTACTATAATACTGCCCCTATGTACAACAATATAATTACTATAATACTGCCCCTATGTACAAGAATATAACTACTATAATACTGCCCCTATGTACAAGAATATAACTACTATAATACAAGAATATAACTACTATAATACTTCCCCTATGTACAAGAGAATATAACTACTATAATACTGCCCCTATGTACAACAATATAATTACTATAATACTGCCCCTATGTACAACAATATAATTACTATAATACTGCCTCTATGTACAAGAATATAACTACTATAATACTGCTCCTATGTACAAGAATATAACTACTATAATACTGCTCCTATGTACAAGAATATAACTACTATAATACTGCCCCTATGTACAAGAATATAACTACTATAATACTGCCCCTATGTACAAGAATATAACTACTAGAATACTGCCCCCTATGTACAGGAATATAACTACTATAATACTGCCCCCCTATGTACAGGAATATAACTACTATAATACTGCCCCCTATGTACAAGAATATAACTACTATAATACTGCTCCTATGTACAAGAATATAACTACTATAATACTGCCCCCTATGTACAGGAATAGATCTACTATAATACTGCCCCCCTATGTACAGGAATATAACTACTATAATACTTCCTCTATGTACAAGAATATAACTACTATAATACTGCTCCTATGTACAAGAATATAACTACTATAATACTGCCCCTATGTACAAGAATATAACTACTATAATACTGCCCCCTATGTACAAGAATATAACTGCTATAATACTGCCTCCTATGTACAAGAATATAACTACTATAATACTGCTCTCTATGTACAGGAATATAACTACTATAATACTGCCCCCTATGTACAAGAATATAACTACTATAATACTGCTCTCTATGTACAGGAATATAACTACTATAATACTGCTCCTATGTACAGGAATATAACTACTATAATACTGCCCCTATGTACAAGAATATAACTACTATAATACAAGAATATAACTACTATAATACTGCTCTCTATGTACAGGAATATAACTACTATAATACTGCCCCCTATGTACAGGAATATATCTACTATAATACTGCCCCCCTATGTACAAGAATATAACTACTATAATACTGCCGCTATGTACAAGAATATAACTACTATAATACTGCTCTCTATGTACAGGAATATAACTACTATAATACTGCCCCCTATGTACAGGAATAGATCTACTATAATACTGCCCCCCTATGTACAAGAATATAACTACTATAATACTGCCTCTATGTACAAGAATATAACTACTATAATACTGCTCCTATGTACAAGAATATAACTACTATAATACTGCTCCTATGTACAAGAATATAACTACTATAATACTGCCCCTATGTACAGGAATATAACTACTATAATACTGCCCCTATGTACAAGAATATAACTACTATAATACAAGAATATAACTACTATAATACTGCCCCTATGTACAAGAATATAACTACTATAATACTGCCCCTATGTACAAGAATATAACTACTAGAATACTGCCCCCCTATGTACAAGAATAGAACTACTATAATACTGCCCCCTATGTACAGGAATATAACTACTATAATACTGCTCCTATGTACAAGAATATAACTACTATAATACTGCCCCTATGTACAGGAATATAACTACTATAATACTGCCCCTATGTACAAGAATATAACTACTATAATACAAGAATATAACTACTATAATACTGCCCCTATGTACAGGAATATAACTACTATAATACTTCCTCTATGTACAAGAATATAACTACTATAATACTGCTCCTATGTACAAGAATATAACTACTATTATACTGCCCCTATGTACAAGAATATAACTACTATAATACTGCCCCCTATGTACAAGAATATAACTGCTATAATACTGCCTCCTATGTACAAGAATATAACTACTATAATACTGTTCTCTATGTACAGGAATATAACTACTATAATACTGCCCCCTATGTACAAGAATATAACTACTATAATACTGCTCTCTATGTACAGGAATATAACTACTATAATACTGCTCCTATGTACAGGAATATAACTACTATAATACTGCCCCTATGTACAAGAATATAACTACTATAATACTGCCCCCTATGTACAAGAATATAACTACTATAATACTGCTCCTATGTACAGGAATATAACTACTATAATTCTGCCCCCTATGTACAGGAATAGATCTACTATAATACTGCCCCCCTATGTACAAGAATATAACTACTATAATACTGCCGCTATGTACAAGAATATAACTACTATAATACTGCTCTCTATGTACAGGAATATAACTACTATAATACTGCCCCCTATGTACAGGAATAGATCTACTATAATACTGCCCCCTATGTACAAGAATATAACTACTATAATACTGCCTCTATGTACAAGAATATAACTGCTATAATACTGCTCCTATGTACAAGAATATAACTACTATAATACTGCTCCTATGTACAAGAATATAACTACTATAATACTGCCCCTATGTACAAGAATATAACTACTATAATACTGCCCCTATGTACAAGAATATAACTACTATAATACAAGAATATAACTACTATAATATTGCCCCTATGTACAAGAATATAACTACTATAATACTGCCCCTATGTACAAGAATATAACTACTAGAATACTGCCCCCTATGTACAGGAATATAACTACTATAATACTGCCCCCCTATGTACAGGAATATAACTACTATAATACTTCCTCTATGTACAAGAATATAACTACTATAATACTGCTCCTATGCACAAGAATATAACTACTATAATACTGCCCCTATGTACAAGAATATAACTACTATAATACTGCCCCCTATGTACAAGAATATAACTGCTATAATACTGCCTCCTATGTACAAGAATATAACTACTATAATACTGCTCTCTATGTACAGGAATATAACTACTATAATACTGCCCCCTATGTACAAGAATATAACTACTATAATACTGCCCCTATGTACAAGAATATAACTACTATAATACTGCCCCCTATGTACAAGAATATAACTGCTATAATACTGCCTCCTATGTACAAGAATATAACTACTATAATACTGCTCTCTATGTACAGGAATATAACTACTATAATACTGCCCCCTATGTACAAGAATATAACTACTATAATACTGCTCTCTATGTACAGGAATATAACTACTATAATACTGCCCCTATGTACAAGAATATAACTACTATAATACTGCCCCCTATGTACAAGAATATAACTACTATAATACTGCTCTCTATGTACAGGAATATAACTACTATAATACTGCCCCCTATGTACAGGAATAGATCTACTATTATACTGCCCCCTATGTACAAGAATATAACTACTATATTACTGCCCCTATGTACAAGAATATAACTACTAGAATACTGCCCCCTATGTACAGGAATATAACTACTATAATACTGCCCCCCTATGTACAGGAATATAACTACTATAATACTGCCCCCTATGTACAAGAATATAACTACTATAATACTGCTCCTATGTACAAGAATATAACTACTATAATACTGCTCCTATGTACAAGAATATAACTACTATAATACTGCCCCTATGTACAAGAATATAACTACTATAATACTGCCCCTATGTACAAGAATATAACTACTATAATACTGCCCCTATGTACAAGAATATAACTACTAGAATACTGCCCCTATGTACAAGAATATAACTACTAGAATACTGCCCCCTATGTAGAAGAATATAACTACTATAATACTGCCCCCCTATGTACAGGAATATAACTACTATAATACTGCCCCCTATGTAGAAGAATATAACTACTATAATACTGCTCCTATGTACAAGAATATAACTACTATAATACTGCCCCCTATGTACAGGAATATAACTACTATAATACTGCCCCCCTATGTACAGGAATATAACTACTATAATACTGCCCCCTATGTAGAAGAATATAACTACTATAATACTGCTCCTATGTACAAGAATATAACTACTATAATACTGCCCCCTATGTACAGGAATAGATGTACTATAATACTGCCCCCCTATGTACAGGAATATATCTACTATAATACTTCCTCTATGTATAAGAATATAACTACTATAATACTGCTCCTATGTACAAGAATATAACTACTATAATACTGCCCCCTATGTACAAGAATATAACTACTATAATACTGCTCTCTATGTACAGGAATATAACTACTATAATACTGCCCCCTATGTACAGGAATAGATCTACTATAATACTGCCCCCTATGTACAAGAATATAACTACTATATTACTGCCCCTATGTACAAGAATATAACTACTATAATACTGCCCCTATGTACAAGAATATAACTACTATAATACTGCCCCTATGTATAAGAATATAACTACTATAATACTGCCCCTATGTACAAGAATATAACTACTATAATACTGCCCCTATGTACAAGAATATAACTACTATAATACTGCCCCTGTGTACAAGAATATAACTACTATAATACTGCCCCCTATGTACAAGAATATAACTACTATAATACTGCCCCTGTGTACAAGATTATAACTACTATAATACTGCCCCCTATGTACAAGAATATAACTACTATAATACTGCCCCTATGTACAAGAATATAACTACTATAATACGTCTTGTAGTAAATTACCGTATGTTTCTTGTGACCATGTTCTGACTCCATTCCTTATGGTTATTTTGTGTTTGTCTCCTGTGTGTTTTCTTGTGCGGTGTCTTGTGCGGTGTCTTGTGCGGTGTCTTGTGCGGTGGCTTGTGCGGTGGCTTGTGCGGTGGCTTGTGCTGTGTCGGTCTGGTGAGGCTTGTACTATCTGATATGTTGATTTTGTCATGTCCATCAGCTGCTTTCAGAAATGCTTCTGTAACAATAAGAGGGCTAACCAGTACTCATTCAAGATGTCTGAGCTCTCCATCGTTACCCTGTAAGTGTGCTCTCTGTACCATTCAGTGCCTGTTCTGCATGGTGACGTGTGTGTGTGTCCCACTTTGTCAGTCTGCACGTCGTGTTCGTGTTTTGTTACTATTGAACCCTTTATACATTTACTGAGAAGTTTCTAAATTTTCCAAATATGTAAATCCTGGTAAGGTTTCCTTAAATTGTTCTGGGCCCCATTGATTTATATTGTTGCAATACCAGCCTCAGCCAGAAGAGGGGCGCTGTTTATAAAACGTTATAATCACAAATGCCCTGCGTACTGATCCTGAGTTGCATCCTATATTATACTGCAGAGCTACACTCACTATTCTGCTGGTGCAGTCACTGTGTACATACATTACTGATCCTGAGTTACCTCCTGTATTATACTCCAGAGCCGCACTCAAAATTCTGCTGGTGCAATCACTGTGTACATACATTACTGATCCTGAATTACCTCCTGTTTTATACTCCAGAGCTGCACTCACTATTCTTCTGGTGCAGTCACTGTATACATACATTACATTACTGATCCTGAGTTGCATCCTATATTATACTGCAGAGCTACACTCACTATTCTGCTGGTGCAGTCACTGTGTACATACATTACATTACTGATCCTGAGTTACCTCCTGTATTATACTCCAGAGCTGCACTCACTATTCTGCTGGTGCAGTCACTGTGTACATACATTACATTACTGATCCTGAGTTACCTCCTGTATTATACTCCAGAGCTGCACTCACTATTCTGCTGGTGCAGGCACTGTGTACATACATTACTGATCCTGAGTTACCTCCTGTATTATACTCCAGAGCTGCACTCACTATTCTGCTGGTGCAGTCACTGTGTACATACATTACATTAATGATCCGCGTGTTATAGTGCTTTATCTTCTGTAGTGTATCAGTGCTGTCAGTGATTGAGGTCACGACATTTGATAAATGGATTTAAGATATCTGCTCTAAAACGTTACATTTTGTCTAATCTATTATTGGATATTATGTATTCTTCACTTTAGCGATAAGATCTTGGCAGTTGCACTAATCCTGTGTTACCACTAGATGGCAATAGAACAACAAATGAAGTCATCAGTATTAGGGTTCGCTCTCATCTGCTGATATAAAATGTCACAGATTTTCATCCAGATAAGTTTGAGGAGTGAAGTCTGTTTGATATTTCATGTCATGCGAGTGTGCGATTATGCAATGCACTTTTTTATGCAATGCACTTTTTTATGCAATGCGCATTTTTTCTCTGCAACTTTTATTCCACAATCATTTACAGGACCATCTATAGAGTTCTATGCCACAGAATTATAAAGTATCCGTAAAATCGGGCGACATAAGTATGGCCCATGTGCCGTGCATTTTTTCTCTCACACCCATAGACTTGCATTGGCTAGGCTCCACCGATATACGCGGCCATACGCAGCATGCTGGGTGTTGTTTCTCATCCAGATTCCAGCTATTGGAAATCTCGCAGATCAGCGCTGACTCATTGATAAAATTGCACTGCACTCAGACCAATGTTTATTTTTATCATATTGCACTCAGCGTATTTATACACAGATGTGAGCAAACCCTTGGAATCAACTTATTGATGGGCAGGGTCAGCAGAGTCATCTTATCATTTGTGGGCAGGGTCAGCAGAGTCATCTTATCATTTATGGGCAGGGTCAGCAAAGTCATCTTATCATTTATGGGCAGGGTCAGCGGAGTCATCTTATCATTTATGGGCAGGGTCAGCAGAGTCATCTTATTTATGGGCAGGGTCAGCAAAGTCATCTTATCATTTATGGGCAGGGTCAGCGGAGTCATCTTATCATTTATGGGCAGGGTCAGCAAAGTCATCTTATCATTTATGGGCAGGGTCAGCGGAGTCATCTTATCATTTATGGGCAGGGTCAGCAGAGTCATCTTATTTATGGGCAGGGTCAGCAAAGTCATCTTATTATTTATGGGCAGGGTCAGCGGAGTCATCTTTTTTATGGTCAGGGTCAACAGTCATCTTATCATTTATTGGGTAGAGTTAGCAAAGGCATCTAATGATTTATAGGCAGGGTCAGCAGAGTCATGTTACCATTTATGGGCAGGGTCAGCAGAGTCATCTTATATACTGTATGGGCAGGGTCAACAGTCATCTTATCATTTATGGGTACAGTTAGCAAAGGCATCAAATAATTTATAGGCAAGGTCAGCAGACTTATCTTATCAATTATGGGCAGGATCAAAGAGTCATCTTATCATATACTGTATGGGCAGAGTCAGCAGAGTCATCTTATCATTTATGGGCAGGGTCAGCAGAGTCATCTTATTTTTTAAGGGCAGGGTCAGCAGAGTCATTTTATCATACATGGGCAGGATCAGCAGAGTGATCTTATCATTTATGGACGGGTCAGCAGAGTCATTCTATCATTTATGGGATGGGTTCACCAGAGTCATCTTATCATTTATGGATGGGGTCAGCAGAGTCATCTTATCATTTATGGATGGGGTCAGCAGAGTCATCTTATCGTTTATGGATGGGGTCAGCAGAATCATCTTATTTATGGATGGGGTCAGCAAAGTCATCTTATCATTTATGGATGGGGTCAGCAGAGTCATCTGATCATTTATGGATGGGGTCAGCAGAGTCATCTGATCATTTATGGATGGGGTCAGCAGAGTCATCTGATCATTTATGGGCAGGGTCAGCAGAGTCATCTTATTTATGGATAGGTCAGCAGAGTCATCATTTATGGATGGGGTCAGCAGAGTCATCTGATCATTTATGGGCAGGGTCAGCAGAGTCATCTGATCATTTATGGGCAGGGTCAGCAGTCATCTTATTTATGGATAGGTCAGCAGAGTCATCATTTATGGATGGGGTCAGCAGAGTCATCTTATCATTTATGAATGGGGTCAGCAGTCATCTTATTTATGGGCAGGGTCAGCTGGGTCATCTTGTCCTTTATGAGCAGGGTCAGCTGGGTCATCTTGTCCTTTAAGGGCAGGGTCAGCAGAGTCATCTCTTTATCACTTGAGGATGGGGGATTTTATTATAGAGGAGACTTCCATTGCACAAATTAATTTGTCTGCAGCACTGTCTATAAAGTAAATGAGTGTCTCACATATAGCGCCCCTAGGGTAGTCTTACAAGAAGTAAAGATATAAAAAGCTACAAAGTATTTCCTCACATGACTTTATATCCTTTGCAGGAGGCTGGCCCGCTCGACTCTCCTGCTGATCCCGCTTTTCGGAATACACTACACCGTCTTTGCCTTTTCGCCTGAGAACGTCAGTAAGAGGGAAAGGCTCGTGTTTGAGTTGGGACTGGGATCTTTCCAGGTGAATATGAGCATGATAAACAAAAAAGCTAAAAACTGTCCTTCCTGTAACCTTGAAATTGCCCCTTGCTACAATCTAGTCATGTATCATTAAATACAGCTTTAGTTTCTACCAAATCTTTACATCTGGTATCGATAGTTAAGCTTTTACCATCTGAGTCACCGAACTACAAGAGAATGAGGGTCCAAACCTCTGCGATTTCATCACTTACAGACAGGCCGGTACAAGGTAACTTGTTGTCACTATGCAAATGAAGCCAGGGGCCTTTTGATTTCAATTAAGGTATCCAGCATTTGGCGCATTCCGAATGGAAAGTTAACAGAACCCATTAAAGATAAAGGGATTCGTGTGATGCGACAAATACAGTTTACTATATAGATAGTGACTCTGGTGATGTACTAATGTTCTAATGGTAGTTCTGGTGCTGTATTCATGTACTATTGATGGCTCTAGTGATGTATTCATCACTAAAACAAACATCATTACATGAATATGAAACTAAATTCATCAAGCGTGCATAAATAGAATACCAGAGCCATCAACAGTACATAATTACAGCACTAGAACCATAATCACTAAATAAATAGGTCACTAGAATCACAATCAGTGCATGAATACAACACCAGAACTCCCAGCAGTAAATGAATATGGCACCAGAACCACTATCAGTAAGTTAGTGTATCACCAGAACCGCCATCAGTACATGAATACATCACTAGAACCACTATCAGTAAATTAATGCATCATCAAAACCTCCATCAGTACATGCATGCATAAGCAGAACTATAATCAGTACATGTATTCATGAACTAATGGTGGTGCTGGTGACAGATACATGTACTGGTTACTGATATAGTTCTGGTGATGTATTCATGTACTAATACTGGTTCTGGTGACATACATCACCAGAACCACCATCAGTACATGACTATATCACCAAGTTTAACACAGCAATCAATTATGTCAGGCCCATACAGATATGTATCTCATGAACCTACAGCTATAAGTATTGATGAGAAAGAGTCAGAATCATCAAGTAAACATTTACAACCAGGTACCTTATTGGTGACATCTTCTCTGATTGAATAATTTCTTTTCATCGCCATCTTCTCCAGTCTCCATTAGTACATGAATGCATCACTAGAACCACTATCAGTAAATTAATGCATCACCAGAACCTCTATCAGTACATGCATGCATAAGCAGAACTATAATCAGTTAATGTATTCATGTACTAATGGTGGTTCTGGTGACAAATACATGTACTGATTATAGTTCTGGTGATGCATTAATGTACTAATGCTGATTCTGGTGACATATACATCACCAGAACCACCATCAGTACATGACTACATCACTAAGCTTAACACAGCAATCAATTATGTCAAGTCAGGCCCATACACATTTGTATCTCATGAACCTACAACTTCCAGTATGTCCTTAACAATGGTATGGACATACTGGGAGATGTTATAAGTATTGATAAGAAAGAGTTAGTATCATCAAGTAAACATTTACATCCAGGTACCTTACTGGTGACATCTTCTCTGATTGAGTCGTTTCTTTTCATCACCATCTTGTCCAGACTCCATGATGACTTTTCACATCCACAGCCCGTCTCTGCAGACCTTTATCTTCTCTGCCTCAGCTCTTCTGGAGCACATCCCCACACAAAGCAAAACAAAAGCAAATTTTCATTTTTATTCACACTGAACGAAAAATAATAATAGAATCTAAAAAAATCTTGACAGAATTATTGTTTTTTTTTCCAATCCTATTTTTCCTTTCCACGGTGCCATTAAAAATTCTGATTTTATTTTTTTTTAATATGCCTTATATGGTAAAATTAAAGAAAGTTGGGGCTTTTGTAAAGATAGAATAAAAAAAAAAGCAAAAAATATATGGCCATGGTGGGAAAGGGTTAAACAGAAGTAGATTGTTTTGATAAAATATTACATTACATCTTTTTCTATGTCTTTGGCACTTTTAGGGCTTTGTTGTCGCCATCCTCTATTGCTTCCTGAATGGAGAGGTAAGATCCAGTTTATTTTCCACTTTGTCTCATTTTGGCAAAATCCAGAAGAAAGAGCAGAACAGATGTAATCACTAGTCCTGAGCGAGCGTGGCACTTGATCGAGCATTGGGGTGCTAGGGTACTCGTAGAGCTCGGCCGAGTATTGAGGGTTGTCTGATATTTTTTCCGTGAAACAATGACCACCCCGCACAGGCTCGCTTCACTGAATACTGTGTGCCGG
Organism: Anomaloglossus baeobatrachus; assembly: GCF_048569485.1. Taxonomy (NCBI): domain Eukaryota; kingdom Metazoa; phylum Chordata; class Amphibia; order Anura; family Aromobatidae; genus Anomaloglossus; species Anomaloglossus baeobatrachus. The sequence continues at coordinate 564,182,998 of NC_134358.1, read as the reverse complement.
TACCCCAGGGGGAGCCATTCGCAGTCTCTGAATGGCTCTCACTGGGGATAACACAACGTTCTTGGACATAGTGTGATCCAAAAAAACCACCAAAGGCCGCCCTCCCTCTTTGGCACTACTCGTTACTTGACCAAGCATTGGGGTGTTAGGGTACTCGCTGATTTCGGCCGAGTATTGTGGGAGCTCGGATATTTATTCTGTGAAACAACGACCACAACGCACAGGTTTGCTTCACTGAATGATGTGTGCCGGCACCAAAGGAGGAGAGTCATTTGCAGTCTCTGAATGGCTCTCCTGGGAAATAAAACAACGTTGTTGGACGTAATGTGACCCAAATCCCCCCCCCAAAAGGTCGCCCTCCCGCCAGAAATGCTCTGTTTATGGCTGGCTGTATTTGGGCGAAAAGTCAAGCTGGCCAATCATTGACTTTCCATAATGCTCGTTACTCGTGTCTAGTCCTTCCGAGCTTCTGACCTGCTTAAATCAAGTAACCAGCACTCGAGCATCTTAAGGCTGCTTTACACGCAGCGACATTGCTAGCGATGTCGCTCGTGAAAGCACCCGCCCCCGTCGTTTGTGCGTCAGGCCGTGGCACACAATATCGTTAGTCCCCATCACACGGACTTACCTGCCTAGCGATGTTGCTTTCTAAGGGGGCGGTTCGTGCGACGTCACAGCGACGTCACACAGCAGCTGTCCAATAGAAGCGGAGGGGCGGAGAGCAGCCGAAAGAAAGTGATGCCCACCTCATTGCCGGAGGACGCAGGTAAGGTGTTCGTTCCTGGTATGTCACACGTAGTGATGTGTGCTGCCTCAGGAACGACGAACAACCTGCATCCGGCACCATCAACTATATTTGGGATCAGAACGACGTGTCAACGATCAACGATAAGGTGAGTATTTTTGATCGTGTCACACGCAACGACGTCGCTAACGAAAACAGATGTGCGTCACGAATTCCGTGACCCCGACGACATCTCGCTAGCGATGTCGTTGCGTGTAACGTGGCCTTTAGTGCTCGCCCATCTCTAGTCATCACAACTCATGATAACAGGACGGGTACAGAAATGACTTCCAATATACGTAGAAATAAAGATGAGGTAGATAAGTAGGTAGTAATGGGATAGATACAAAAATGTGAGACATATAGGAAGATAGAGTGATAGATCATTAGATAATGCATATTTACCATCCTGTTCCCTAACAACAAAAGTACATAAAAAAATGACCTTTTAAAGTTTCTCCCTAAAGGTGCAATCAGAAATAAAGAGAAAATGGCGGAGCTGGAAAGTCAACCGGTATTTTGCTGTGGATTTCAAGCACCGTCATCCATCCCTGGCGAGCAGCGGAGTCAACGGGGGGACACAGTTGTCCATTCTGAGCAAGAGCAGCTCGCAGATCCGGATGTCCAGCATAAACGCGGAGAACCTGGCGACATGAGATCAGAAACTGCCTAAACGTTTTCTAACATCGCTCTTTTTTTAGTTTTTATTTTCTTTTTCTTTTTTATTTTTCATTTTACCTTTTTTTAGTGAATGAGAGAAGGGTTTGCGATAAAATAATAGATCATTGTCTCTGGATAGTACAGAAAAAAAAGTAGTCAGAGCTTTTAGATGAGAGGATAGAAAATGGATTTTCAACTTTGTTTACCAGCAATATAACTTCTATACATAAAAGACAATCCATGAAAATTACTTTTTTTTTTATTAAACTTCTCTTTGTTTTTCAAAATGTTCAAAAATTCAAATTCAAATTTCAAATTCAAAAATAAATTCAAGACAAAATTTAAAAATAAAATCCTAAAAATAAAATGTATACATAAAATAGTTAAAAAAAAACAAAAAAAAAAATCAAATTTAAAAATAAATTTTGGAAAAAATTTAAAAATAAAATCCTAAAAATTAGATGCACAAGTAAAATGGTAAAAAATAACAAATAACCTTCAGATTTGAAATTCAAAAATAAATTTAAGACAAAATTCAAAAATAAAATCCTAAAAATAAAAAGTAAAAATAAATTGGTAAAAAAATAACCAACAAAATCAAATTCAAATTTCAAATTCAAAAATAAAATATATAAATAAAATGGTAAAAAAATAATACATTTCAAATTAAAATTTCAAATTCAAACATAAATTCAAGACAAAATTCAAAAATAAATTCCTAAAAATTAAATTTAAAGATGAAATGGTAAAACAAATTACAACAAAATTTATATAATTTGATTTAATATTTGAAAAAAAAAAAAAAAAAAAACCAAACAAACTGTAACCTCACAACTATGTAGTAGAATTTTATTTATTTAAAATTCTGATGTCAAAGGTTACAAAACACTTTTTTGCCTTCAGTTTTGTACAAAACTTCATAAAACATATTGCCAAAAAAATAAAATAAAGACAGAAGAACTCGACTTAATCTGTTAAGTTTAATTATTTAAATGTAAAACTTAATTTCCAATGTATTATGTTTTAAACCGATAATACATATCAGGCAGCTTGATTTTTTTTTATTCTTTATTTTATTTATTTTTTTTTTAAATGAATCAAAAATGTGAATTAACTGATTAAAGATGAATTGTGTCTATAGATTGCACTGGTAATGATGACGGTGGATGCAGGGTGTATCTGCACAAAAAATAAGCAGACAACGCAAAATGTGGATTACCGAATAGTATTATTTTAGTAATATAGCAAAATTTTGCAGGGGTTAAAAGGCAATGTTTCTCATAAACACTGGAAAACAGCATATCATGTGATAGATCACTAACAGTATTAAATTATATTTTTTAAAAAAATAAAAAAAAGTTATATATATGTAATTATTATTACTATTATCAATATTTTGTGACAGTCTTGCATAACTTTGCCTTGTATCCAGATATACATCTGGGACATATTTTCTTAACTCATAGTAATAAGATGTCAATTAACTTTAAAAAACAAAAAAACAACTTTACAATAATGATTAACGAGTCATTTTATTTTAGTGTACAAAAAATAGCAAAAATATTTGAAAGAAAACTGGATATTCTACATTTTTGAATATTTTTTTTATTAAAAAAAAGCCGATGTATTCATAAAACACAATAAGGGAAAAGGTGCAGAAAATCTGTACTTGTGGCTTCATAGAATGTAACGATCATTTTGAAGGGGCGACTGATGAAAATCAGAAGGCAAATCAGAATGTATATATACCGTATATAATGCAGAATGTGTATATAAAATGCAGATATGTGTTTACATTATACAAAGCAACTTTTTTTTTTTCAAAAACATTGGACTGTGATGTTAGTTGTGCCATAGTTCTCTCTGAGCCATTCTGAAAAAAGAACAATTCATAGTTTAGTTTTGCCATGCAAAGACGTTTTCATATTCCGTTCATATAATAGAATCCTGAAAAATGTGGACCTTTCGAAAGAAAATTTGTCAACGCCAATAGATTGGTGTAGTAGACCAATATGTGAGGGTCTCCATGTGTACTACTGTAGACTTTTTCTCTTTGAATGGAACAATCCCACAGAAGAGAAAAAATATCTGAAGAGATTTAGAAGAAATGTGCCACAACCTCTTGTCTGTAGACCTCCAACATTTACGAGCCCTCATGGCTGAGCACACCAGGAATCGAGGACTCAACATTTTCCACTGTTGACTTTAATCCATGAATGGAAGACTCCAACACATAATAAAACATTTCTGGACCAATCAAAAGGAAATGTGCTTCAACCTCTAGTCTGTAGACATCCAACACCTACGAGGCCCTCATGGCTGAGTATACCAGGACTCAAGGACAAAACATTTTCCACTGTTGACTTTTCTCCATGCATGGGAGAATCCAATGCATTGAAAAATATCTGGACAAATCAAAAGAAAATATGCCACAACCTCTTTTCTGTAGACCTCCAACACCTACGAGGCCCTCATGGCCTAGTACATCAGGACTTGAAGACTCAGCATTTTCCACTGTTGACTTTTTTCCATGGATGGAACAATACAACATGAGTGTGAAAATAACTGAACGTTTCAAGAGGAAATTTTTGCACTGGATGTTGTTTCTAGTTCTTCAACATCAATAGATTTCACATTGAGGCCTTCAACGGTCAACTAAACCAATATCTGAGATCAACGCATCTACCACTGTTGTATTTTCTCAATGGAAGGTACAATGCAACCCAAGAGGGAAAATATCTGGAGCTTTCCAGAGAAAATATGGCACAAAATGTTTTCGATAATGCCTCAACACCACTAGATTTTACTACAAGGTCCCCATAGCCAAGTTGGCTAAGATTGATGAACTTGACATCTACCACTGTTGACTTTTTGCAATGTATGGAACAATTCAACACCTGTGAGAAAAAATCTAGACATTTCACGAGAAACAAATACCACTGAATCTTGCTGGTAGAACTTCAACACCAACAAATTTTACAATGGGGCCCCCATAGCCAAGTAGATCAATATGTGAGGTCACCAAGTCTACCACTGTTACGTTATCTTTTTCTGATGCAACAGTCTACCAAAGTTGAGAAAAATATGGGGCATATCAAAAGGAAATCCACCATAAAGTTTTGTCTGTAATGCCTGAGCACCATAAGATTATACTATAGTGTCCTCATGGTGAAGTAGACCAAAACCCCTGGCAGCCATATTTACCAATATCAACTCTTCAATGTGGACAATACAACACATGGGAGAAAATATGTGTTACTAAATCTTTCTATCTGACGTAAATTCACCATATTTTACCGCAAAGCTCTCATGAGACCCAAGGCCACAACAAAAATGCCAAATGGGCTGTAAGAAAGGGGACTCCACAATTTAGGGGCCTTTTATTAGCTAATACTTGTATTAAGCATTAACTTAGACGTCAACAGCAGAAGAGCTGCTATAATCCACCAACAGGCCTGATTTTACCAGTGGTGGCCATTTTGAAAAAGTGAACAATGCGGACATTTTTGTGCTTACAAAATGATCTAAACATTCAAGATAACAAAGACTCTATAGTCTAAATATTAATAGTTAAGCAAAAAAAAATGGCACACCCAGTGGATTCTCCCCACCAACACGACACGTGATTCAATTTTATTTAATTTAAGGTGGAAAATTCCTTAAGATTCAATAGTTCCGGAACGTTTCCAAAAATTTCTTTCATCACAGGATACAGAATAAAACCAGTCTTTGATATTTATTCTGTTCTCTTATTTTGAATTCATGGTACAATTTGATAAATTCAAAGCAAACAGATTTTCACTTTTAATTCTAGATTGCAAAATAATTTTTTTTTGTAAGAAAATTATCAACCACGATATTGGTTGGTGTCTTGATGTCATGTTTATACACATTGCACTGTATTGTTACATGTAATCTAAGTGTACGTTTATGTTCTTATAAATAATATTTCAAGGTATATGGTGTAAGTATTAACCAGCCCTCGATAGATTATTTTTTTAACAGGCTAGTGAGATGTTCTAAAAAAAATATGATTTCTATCAGTTAAATTAGTCTTTATTGGTTTCTATCAGTTAAGTTAGTCTTTATTGGCTTCTATCAGTTAAATTATAGTCTTTATTGGTTTGTATTAGTTAAATTAGTGTTTATTCCATAGAAGATCTCAAAAAAATTCTTAAGGCCCCGTCACACTAAGCAACATCGCTAGCAACATCGCTGCTAACGAACAACTTTTGTGACGTTGCTAGCGATGTTGCTGTGTGTGACATCCAGCAACAACCTGGCCCCTGCTGTGAGGTCGTTGGTTGTTGCTGAATGTCCTGGGCCATTTTTTAGTTGTTGCTGTCCCGCTGTGAAGCACAGATCGCTGTGTGTGACAGCGAGACAGCAACAACTAAATGTGCAGGCAGCAGGAGCCGGCTTCTGCAGAGGCTGGTAACCAATGTAAACATCGGGTAACCAAGAAGCCCTGTCCTTGGTTACCCGATATTTACCTTTGTTACCAGCCTCCTCCGCTCTCACTGTCAGTGCCGGCTCCTGCTCTGTGCACATTTAGCTGCAGCACACATCGGGTTAATTAACCCGATGTGTGCTGTAACTAGGAGAGCAAGGAGCCAGCGCTAAGCATTGTGCGCTGCTCCCTGCTCTGTGCACATTTAGCTGCAGCACACATCAGGTTAATTAACCCGATGTGTGCTGTAACTAGGAGAGCAGGGAGCCAGCGCTCATTGTGCGCTGCTCCCTGCTCTCTGCACGTGTAGCTCCGTGCGGTGGTAACCAAGGTAAATATCGGGTTGGTTACCCGATATTTACCTTAGTTACCAAGCGCAGCATCTTCCACGCGGCGCTGGGGGCTTGTCACTGGTTGCTGGTGAGCTCACCAGCAACTTGTGTAGCGACGCTCCAGCGATCCCTGCCAGGTCAGGTTGCTGGTGGGATCGCTGGAGCGTCGCAGTGTGACATCTCACCAGCAACCTCCTAGCAACTTACCAGCGATCCCCATCGTTGTTGGGATCGCTGGCAAGTTGCTTAGTGTGACTGGACCTTTAGAGTTAACCCATTCGCTCAACCAGCGGACATGGAGTTCGTAATTGAAAACTCTATTGGCCAACACCATTTTTTGATGGTCAACTCAATCTGTGAATTAGTGACTTTCTGAATAATATTTTAGCCTGTAGGTACATTTAGGTGATCGGTAAATTGTAAATTAAAAACACCCAATATTTTAAATTTCCACCCTAATTCCATAGAAGATCTCAAAAAAATTGTTAGAGTTAACCCATTCGCTCAACCAGCGGACATGGAGTTTGTAATTGAAAACTCTATTGGCCAACACCATTTTTTGATGGTCAACTCAATCTGTGAATTAGTGACTTTCTGAGTAATATTTTAGCCTGTAGGTACATTTAGGTGATCGGTAAATTGTAAATTAAAAACACCCAATATTTTGAATTTCCACCCTAAATTTCTGTATTTCTATTAGAACAGCAGAGGTCCCTCAAGTGCCTTTTCACAACAGCATTTTTTTGTCCTTCAACTCTTACACGGGTTTCAACAACTTGTAATAAAATGAATAAAATCTACCAGCTATACATAAAAAAGTAGTAAAAAACAATCAAAGAAGCATAAAAGTGTCAAAGCAAAAAAAAAAAAATATAAAAAATAAATAGTACAAAAAATATTTTTTGTTAAGAATAACTAGGATGACTATATTTTCAAAAAGGAAAGAAAATATATCTATAACTAAAGTTTCTCTATACAATAAAACTAACTCAGAAATAAATGATATATGCGCATTTAAAGTATTGCAACATCTTTCACTGTCATTTAAATCGTTGCGTTTAATCACATTTTCTTCTAGATTTTATTTCTGCCTATAAATTGCTTTTAATTTTAAAGTTTCTTTTAAACAGAGCTTAAAGCAAAGAAATGAAATACAATAAAACGAAATCTAAAAGAGTATAAAAATAATGAAAAAAATAGATTTGTAAGCAATCTCATTTACGGTAAATAGAGAACACAAAAACTTTTTCAAAATTTATAATCTAGTTATAACTCGTGCCAAACTAATTCTAGACATAACTATAAATACATTTTTAGATAAGTCCAGTCCGTATTTTACTTTATTAAGTTTTTCATTTTTTTTTTAAGATATAAAATGTCACAGATGATAGAATATAGAAAGTTGTGTCACAAAAGATAGAAATATCAAGCAAAATTAGATACATTTATATGATGCAAAAATCTGTTTTTAGAAAACATTTTTTGGGTGCTGATCACAATGGGTTAATTTGTCAATATTTAAAGAGATTTTATGAAAACTGGCTAAAAATTACAAAATGTAATATACTTTTCTATTCTGAGCTTTTTTCTCCAGCATTGGCCAGTTCTCCATTTTTAGCCCGGTAGTATCATGTTGCTACAGGACAATATTCTATAAACTAGTAACTGGATGGCCGATCCAGTGTCACCTTTGGATAAAATTTGACGGAGGGTGGGTAGGGGATGAAAATGTCATCATTTCAAATTTTAAGAATGTTGCATTTAGATATTTTTGTCATTCCGCCACATTGATCTTCTTTCTGAAGAGTCCGAGATCCCTTCTAATTCACTACTGTTTGCTTCAAGTTTTAGTCTTTAGGAAATAGGTTTTTTGGGAGAAAATGGAATTTTTTTTGTTTTGTGTAGATCTATGTGCTCAGTAGTATGATAAACCAATTCTGTAATGTTAAACATCCATGGTGGCAAATTTCTCAAATAATTTACATCATGTCCAAACCAAAAATTGCTAAATTTGATGGAAAAACAATTATCTATTACAAGTCAAGAAGGCGCTAAACATCATGATGATTAAATTGACAAAGGCCATTGAGTTATCGAAAAATTTTCAACCACCTGAAACAGCCCTCATGCTGCCTTTTAAGGGGCTCAGTATTACGACTATAAATGTTATGGTTCTTCTGAGCCAAACTTAGATCACCATAGCCAAGATGCTGACGCCAAATAACCGAACAATACAGTCCCAGGTGGCCATATTTTGGCCTTTTAAAATGGACCATAAGACTGCAAAAAATAATCCAAAAATCACAGTAAGTTTTTAAAGTTTTTTTTGCTATGTAAATAGGGCCTTTCATTTTTTGTTTAATGCTCTAGAACCCTTTTCACCAGTGAGATACCACAACCATAAGGATCATGTAGCGGTCGTATTAAGGAAAGAATTATTCAAGCGCTGGGTTGCTATTTTATAATATAATTTCACAATAAAGAGGATTTGTCTCTGGAGACCAACTTACTATAAAATCGGTGATTAATAACTTGTTGCCTCAAAAAGGGACAGAAATTGTTTTGCTGACCCTTGCCAGAATCGATGATGGAAAGTGGCGTTAAGGGCAGATTCCCAACTAGGCTGCCTTAATTGATCAAGGTTATGGGTTCTTCAGAAAAGGAAAAAAGTTTTTCAACTTTTAGGTTATCAATGTCTGATTGGTGGGTGTGTGGCAGCTGGCACCCCCACTGATCAGCTGTTCCCATGTTGGCAGCATTCGGAACTTCTCAGTTGTGAAGCTGCACAGCTCAGCTTCGTCATCGGAATAGTAGACATGGCTGGGTAGTACAATGGAATAGTGGCCATGGCTGGGTAGTAGAATGGAACAGTGGCCATGGCTGAGTACTACAATGAAACAGTGGCCATGGCTGGGTACAACTGAATAGTGGCCATGGCTAGATACTGTAATGGAATAGGGGCCATAGCTGGTTACTACAACAGAACAGTGGCTATGGCTGGGTACTACAATGGAATAGTGGCTATGGCTGGGTACTACAATGGAATAATGGCTATGGATGGGTACTACAATGGAACAGTGGCCAAGGCTGGGTACTACAATGGAACAGTGGCCATGGCTGGGTACTACAATGGAACAGTGGCCATGGCTGGGTACTACAATGGAACAGTGGCCATGGCTGGGTACTACAATGGAATAGTGGCTATGGCTGGGTACTACAATGGAACAGTGGCCATGGCTGGGTACTACAATGGAATAGTGGCCATGGCTGGGTACTACAATGGAATAGTGGCCATGGCTGAGACTGCATATCCACTCCCAATTGATTTGAATAGGGGGTGAATGTGCAATACCTGGCCGCACCCGTTATAGACTTGATGGAGCTGTGCAACTCAGTAAATGTGCAGCAGCAGTCGACACTGTGAACAGCTTATTAGTAGAGGTGCCGGATGTTGCACACCCACCAGTGAGACATTGATGACCTGCCCTAAGTATAGGCCATCAATCTTAATGTCCTGGAAATCCTCTTTAAAGCAAAGTTCTATGTCTTTATTTTGCCCAAATGCAAAATCCAGCAATGCTTCCTCCTACAATGTGCTATACAATAATGATGTCTTCTAGAGGGGAGTGAATACCCTACAACCATTTTACTGAATTTTGAGGGTCATGAAGGAGTTATTAATAAAAACTAAACTTACCTCTTCTTGGCCCTCCCCGTAGCTCTCCCGATGCCACCAGTCTTCCGATATGCTCCTCTGTCTTTTATCCTATGTCTTCTATCTTCTAACTTTTGGCCTCCTATGCTGCCGGTCTTCACAGCTCCCATCCCATCATGTGGGGTTGGTATGAACGTCATTGACATTACCCAGTGCCAAAGGCCCGTAGAGAAGAAATAGTAGACAGAGAAACCGGAAAACTAAAGGCAGTGGGAGAGGTATGCAGGGGCTATGGGGAGGTGCATCAAATTTGCACCAATTGTATAAATTTGCACCAAATTGATTCAAAGCAAATTGAAATTCCAGGCCGATCTCGATCGATTTTGCCGAATGAGAATTTCAGCCAATTTCCTCACCTCTAGGGTCTCCTTTTTTGGCCCCATAGGCACCAGGACCTGGATGGCTTGTGACCTCTGTGTATGGTAAAGCTGAAGGTGCTCTCCTGTGACCGATCCTCTTGGACACATTCACTCGACTGTTAGCTCAATGTTGCTCCTGAAGTCGGCATACCTATCGGTTTTCTCTTATGCATCGTGGCAACTCAACATTTCGAGTGCCTTATTGCAATTACAGACCATGACTCCTTTTTACTTGTTTACTGTGATGTCAAAAAAAGAGAAAGTCTTAACTTTTGTGTCATTGATCCAATGACCGTCCAATGTCTGTACAAAAAAAATACAATAAAAACAAAATAAAAAATGCTACAGCTTTAATACAATGTAACACGTCCTCTGTTGCTCTGTGTTGTACAGTGGTCGATGCCAAATTAACTTTCCGAGGTGTGTAGCATGTCGTAACGTCTAATCCTGAAGCCGTGGTGTACAGTCGTGTGTTTTTGTAATAGAGAGAACAGTTCGATAATCTGTATAGTGTATTCTACTGTATGTATAAAATGATAACCTCACATTCATTTTAACAGTGTTCTGTATCGTCCAATTTTTTTTATTTATTCCTTTTTTTTTGTTTTTTTAACCATGGCTCAATCTCGATTTTTAGAATTTGAATTTTTTTTTATATGTTGTTTTTTTTTTTTTACATTTTGATTTAATACCACTGTGTGCGATGACAGATGCCCTTGTAGAATTTGATAGTGGGTCGTCTTAATAATGCTAATTGTATTGCAAACTGACATCTGCTGCTTCTTAATGTGAAATCATGATTCTTTTCTAAATTGTAAATGGAAATAATGTGTCTAAGCCGATCTGTGTAGAATGTGGTTTTATCTTTTGAAATATCTAAATAGAAATGTATTGATATTGGGGAAAAAACTGTTTTGTTACAGAAATTGTCAACTTAATAAACAGTGTTTGCTAACAACATCCCCTTTGTGGCTAAGTATCTATCTACCTACCGTATTTTTCGTTTTATATGACGCACCGGATTATAAAACACACCCCAAGTTTAGAGAAAAAATAATATGGGGTCTGTTTTATAATCCGGTGGTGGAGCAGGGGGGTGTTGGAGTACGGCAATGCTGTGGGCTGTGCAGAGAGGGGCCCAGATGCTCACTACGGTCGACGGCGCGGTCCTGGGGCTGTGGGCACTGCTCTGTGCTGGGGTAGCTGGCGACGCTCTGTGCTGGGGCAGTGGGCGCTGCTCTGTGCTGGCGCTCGCTGCGGGAGGTGAGGCACAGGCCATTCTGAAGATGTCGGCGGTGTGGGCTTCAAAGAAATGGCGGTTGGAATCAGCGCATGCGCAGAGTGAGTGGTCGCTGCTCTGTGCTGGGGCAATGGGCGCTGCTCTGTGCTGGCGCTCGCTGCGGGAGGTGAGACACAGGCCATTCTGAAGATGTCGGCGGTGTGGGCTTCAAAGAAATGGCGGTTGGAATCAGCGCATGCGCAGATTGAGTGGTCACTGCTCTGTGCTGGGGCAATGGGCGCTGCTTTGTGCTGGCGCTCGCTGCGGGAGGTGAGGCATAGGCCATTCTGAAGATGTCGGCGGAGTGGGCTTCAAAGAAATGGCGGTTGGAATCAGCGCATGCGCAGATTGAGTGGCCACTACTCTGTGCTGGGGCAGTGGGCGCTGCTCTGTGCTGGGGCAGCCGGCGCTGCTCTATGCGGGTGCTCACTGTGGAAGGTAAGGCACGGGCCATTCTGAAGATGTTGGCGGTGCGGGCTTCAAAGAAATGGCAGCCGAAGTCGGCGCGCACACAGATTGAGTTATCGGCTCAATGACAGCCTGAGATCTCATTTGCACACACGCCACCTCCAGGTGCCATTTTCCTTAAATCCGCTGCTGGGACATCAATGGGTCAGAGGCCACCCGTACACAGATGAGATCTTGAGCCGAAAGCTCCATCTGCGCATGCACTGACTCTGGGTGTCATTATTTACAGCCCTCACCGCCAACATCTTCAGAATGTCCTGTTCCTCACCACCCGCCACACAGACCCGCACAGAGCCGTGCTGCACAGAGGCATGCCGCACAAGGCTGCACCGCCCGCCGCACAGAGTTGCGCAACACAAAGCAAGGCCGCCCACCGCATACAGCCACACAGAACAGTGCCACCCGCTGCACAGAGAGCAGCGCCCACAGCCCTGGAACAGAGCCGTGCCCACAGCACAGTGCACAATGTTGCCCCTGCCTCCTGTGACCCCTCTCGTTCACCCCCCGGTAAGCTACATTCAGATTTTAAGACGCACCTCTCATTTTCCTCCCAAACTTTTAGGATGAAAAGTGTATCTTATAATCCGAAAAATACGGTATCTATTTATCTATGAAATGAAAAAATTGGCACTAGTGCAATCCGCCCTAGGAGAAAGTCCTCTGAATGGACATAAAAAAAAAAGCGAAATTGGAGGCATCACTCAAGGGGTCCAAATGAAATTCTTGGGATTGTTATTCATCTATCTCTAGGTGCAATGTTTCAGTTTCCCACCTAAAGCCTTTATCAAGAGCAGTGAGCTGATAGCAGAGCTCATACAGGCAGTTCAAAGTCCAACTTACAAACATCCGACTTAAGAAACATCTAGTTACAAACGTAGGATATTAAAAAATAAAAACTTCATCACTGACCTATTGTCACAGGGTATGAAATGACAGAACAGTGGCTACTAGGCTGGCCCTCAGACTGTGACCTTGCGCTGTCCCTTATCTCAGAGGTAGGTTTGATGGTAGCCAGGTCTGAGCCCCCAGCATGACCATGACTCCTGTCTGGGCTCTGCTCTTACTCCTCCTCTCCCCCATCCTTGCTTCAGGCTGGAAACACAGTAACAAAACCCCACAGAAATGACACAGACAATGGAGAACGAAAACTCATATACACTGCACTCAAACACAAAGGAGAGACAATATGTGTACAGGGGAATAAAGAAAAAGGAAGGAAGTAACGCACAACAGGGGAACATCCACACCACTCAACAAGCAACTACAGATCACCATTGTGACGCCCCTGAACTAGTCAGGGTGTCGCAGGGAACTGCACGTCTTTCTTGTCTGGTGCAGGACTCAACCCCTCATGGTTCTAGGATCCTACGTTTTAGTATTGCTCCATCAGCATGCAAATCCTAGTCCCACCTCACACCACACCCTGTCAGGCACACCAGTGGGTGGTCTAGCTGGAACGGGGCCACCCGCCTAGGGGTCAGGCAGACTGGTGGGTGGGGGGAAGTCAGGGAGAGAAAGTGGAGATCAAAGCTAAAACAGTTGAGTAGTACGTCCCAAAGAGTGAGAAGCTGGGAGTAGCAGCTCTCTGGAGTTGAGTAGTAGCCCTCAGAGAGTGAGGAGCTAGGAGGAGCTGGAGCTCCCTGGGAGACATTGGCTAGGTCGCAGACATTGGTCTGGGACTGAAGGAGTCTGAGACCAGGTCGCAGGGTATTGGAGAAAGGTGCCAGACTTAGTTTTGGGGAACAGTTGGCACCGGAGTACCTAGTAACCGAACCGGTATCGAGCATGGCGGGGTACTGGACCCTAGATCAGGGAGTAGCCTGATAATTAACTTGTGGAGGATAGTCTCTTTATGGACTTTCCCCAAGAGCTCAGAGATCGAAGGCATCAACACAACGAGGGGGATAGGGCTTTCCAGCTTATGCAGCCAACTGAAATCCCAAGTGTCAGCCATCGAGAGCACAGCTTCCCTACTTAACAGTGGGGAGCGGGACCCCGACAGCTTCAAGCATAGGGGTCACTCAGAACATCTAAAATACAGTGCATGGAGGCAAGGTACAGATCATCAGCAATACGAAAGGGAGCGGACTCCCAGACGGACTCCCCTGAAATGGCAGCGGCACGCCGAGACTTGGTTTACCTTTGTGTCAGAGTCTGCTCTGCGGTCGCATTACTATCAACATTGCCTGAGTGAGTACGCTGTCCTCCTCTGCTTCTAATCTGCACAACACTCCCCTACACCTCCATACCATTCAAAGTCCCGGGGCCTCCACTACCTGTGGAAGGAACATCATCTGGCTGCCCCACTCCATCTTCCTCGGGTACTCCCATCAGCAGCGGCGGTACTCCCCTTACCGCGAACCACGGGTGGCGTCATGAACTCTTATCCGCTGTAAATACCCCCTTTTCATTTGAAGTGGCCATAAGCCCCAGGGTCCGAAGCCCCTAGAGCCACAGCAAACCCCGGATCCGAGTGGTTCGACCACTGCAGGGGCGGCACACCACGAACTGGGTCACCACAAAGACCGGAATCGCGGGGAGAGACAAAACACGCCCAGGAGAAAATAGCATACAGGGAGGAAATAAACTGACAACAGGGATATTTCCAAACCACACAAGATCAACAACTTCGAGAAGTGCTTTTCTACCATTAACAATGCCTTTGCCTCCTACTACCGAAGATGGGATCACTGGGATAGTTTAATACAAGGTATTACATAAATAAATATTATTTACAGCTACTTAAAAACCTTTTCATAACATGAATCCTTTTATTCAAACCTTCAGCCATGCGTTCCTGACAATGCTTATATTCCAAGAATGGAAGCCTGTTCAAATGGTTGAGATTTCTTTACGTTCATTGTTCTTCCTTTTACCCACTCCCTCTTCCCCTTGGTTTTCCTTATCTTCACCCTCCTCCCCTTTTTCATCCCCAATAAAGTAATTACTTTACCTCCCCCCAAGATAAAAAAGTTTTATTCATACAATAGATCTCCACATGTATTCAAATAATGGTATGCTACACATGATAATATCTTAATTGTGTGGATTTGATATGTTATTCTGTTAACCTTATTTTAATAAAAAATATATGAAAACAAACCACACAAGATCATATAACAGATCACCAGATACTGGATCACATGCTAAAGACTGGATCCAGCACCTTATATGAGGGTGTGAGTGGTCATCAGCAACCTGAGCTCCTAGCAGAAGTTCACAAGCCAGTAGGGATTAGCTCCTGCTGGACCGATGAGAACATGAAACAGCCGACGCCCGGCTCTGGCTGAACAACTTAGGCTACTTTCACACATCCGGTTTGAGCCGTGCGGCTCAATCCGGCTGTGAAACCTATGCAACGGATGCGGTGAAAACACCGCATCCTTTGCATAAGTTTTTACATGCGGCCGGTCCGTTTTTTTCCGGTTGCGGCACGCTACTGAGCATGCGCAGTGGAAAAAAACGCATGCGGCGGCCGGATGCGTTTTTTTTCCGCATCGCGCCGCATCCGGCATCCATAGGCATGCATTGAAAATGCGCCGCAGCGGCCGGATGCGGCGCGATGCGGTTTTTTTGCCGGAGCAAAAAACGTTGCAGGGAACGTTCTATCCGGCCGCCGCATTTATTAATTTTGCCGCATCCGGAAAAAAACGGATGCACCGCAAAGCCATCAGGTACAATCCGGTTACAATGCAAGTCTAGGGGGATAAACCGGATGCGATACCGGATCCGGTTTACCCGTTTTTTTCCGGATTGTACCTGATGGGAAAAAACTGATGTGTGAAAGTAGCCTAAGAGACATCAGGTTGCCTGCCAGACTCTGCAGTGTGAATAGAGTCCGATGCTGCCATGACACCCAGTGAGTGCAGAGCAGGACACCGCATGACCGTCACTGTCTGTCACTTCTTAGCCTGGTTCATTATAATAAAGGACTTGCCACAATTTTTGAAGATTAGTGCTAAAGAAACCTTGCTCAAATTGGAAAGGAAGCTCTCCCGTCGATCTGTCAGCTTAACTATCTGCTGCACCCAATCTCCGGCCTCAGCCGCCAAATATGTGCAAGTAACCACCGAGGCCGAGGGATGACTGAAGTCCAGATAGCATCCCATCCACTACTGGACAACCCCTTTCAATGCCCCTAATGTGTCTAGTAAAAAAACCATCCCTACCTCCCGGACGGGCTCTGCGCCAAGCGCTGCAGTCTATCAGTGGATGGCGGTATGATACAGCGCTCACATGACATAATGCCCACAGCGCTCGGAGTGGAGCCCCCTCTGGAGGAAGGGACTTTTTTTTTGTTTTCTTTTTGTTTTTGGTTTTTTTGCAAGACACATTAGAAACATTAACAAAAAGATTATCCAGTAGTGGACAGCTCTATTAATTTACAGCAGTGCAGAGACCACCAGAGCAGACCCCCAGGGCAGATCCCGAGAGCAGACAACAGAGCTCTGGACCCCCAGAGCAAACCACAGAGCTCTGGACCCCCAGAGCAGAGACACTCAGAGTAGACACCACCAGAGCAGACCCCGGGAGCAGACCACAGAGCTCTTGATCCCCAGAGCAGACCCCCAAAGCAGACCACAAAGCTGTGGACCCCCAGAGCAGACCACAGAGCAGACCACAGAGCTCTGGACCCCAAGAGCAGACCACAGAGCAGACCACAGAACTGTGGACCCACAGAGCAGACCATAGAGCAAACCACAGAGCTCTGGACCCCCAGAGCAGAGACCACCAGAGCAGACGCCCAGATCAGACCCCCAGAGCAGACCACAGAGCTCTGGACCCCCAGAGCAGAGACCACCAGAGCAGAGACCAGCAGAGCAGACCACAGAGTTCTGGACCTCCAGAGCAGAGACCACCAGGGCAGACCCCCAGGGCAGACCCCGAGACCAGACCACAGAGCTCTGGACCTCCAGAGCAGAAAACAGAGCTCTTGATCCCCAGAGCAGACCCCCAAAGCAGATCACAGAGCTGTGGACCCCCAGAGCAGACCACAGAGCAGAGCAGACCACAGACTTCTGGACCCCCAGAGTAGACCCCCAAAGCAGACCACAGAGCTGTGGACCCCCAAAGCAGACCACAGAGCTCTGGACCCCCAGAGCAGACCACAGAGCTGTGGACCCACAGAGCAGACCACAGAGCTCTGGACCCCCAGAGCAGACCCCTGGAGCAGACTCCAAAAGCAGACTCCCAGAACAGACCACCAGATCACACCCCAGAGCAGAGATACCAGAGCAGACCCCAAGAACAGACCCCAAGAGAAGACTGCCAGAGCAGACCCCCTAGAGCAGACCCCCCCCCCACTCCCCTATCATCGCTGAGGAGGTACAGGGGGGGGGATTATTTTGCATTATTACACGGAATGTAATTGAAAAAAAGAATAATTTGCCCTTTATTTATTCCACTTTGCAGTAAATCCTGTGAAGCACCTGAAGGGTTAACGATCGTACACTACTGTGCTGAATCCTATAAGGGGCATTAAGGAGACACATTTTAGGTTTCTTTGCTCTGGGGTCTGAGGAGACTTCAGATCATTATAATGCACATTTTATTTATCAAATAAATTCAATGAAAATGAAGTTTCCGTCTGGAGCCAACAAATCTGTAATTAGAATTTATAAACTTTGCTCGTCCTCTCGTGTAGCCTTATCACAATCAGCCACTAGGTGGCGACAAAGACCTCCTTATACTTTTGCTGGTTGAGGAGGAAACTTTTAGGACAAACAAAAACTAAGGAGGATTGAAAAAAAACAACAAAAAAAACCCCCCATATAGAATTGCTCCCAATGAGTGACCCCCAGCAAGATAAGTATTTTGCTCCCCGAAACCCATGAATTGTTCGTCTCTTCCCCTTGTCCAGTATGGAACCTTTTATCCCCTATTTTATTTTATGAAATTACGGAGTTAACTATCATTTTTCATTTACTTGTAAGTTATTTTCTGTTTTTTTACGAAAATTCGACTTCAAATTTAAAAATAAAAAATTGGATATTTTTTCTTTACTATTTTTAAATTATGTAACTGTTTTATAACTTTAATTATTATTTCCTCAGACAGTTTTTTGCTTCTTTTAGCAGAATGTTTGACAATCCATAACAATTTTGGAACATTTGGTGTTTTTTGATGCTCCCGGGCGACTCCACCAGCTCTGAGTGGAGTAACATTTCCAGCGTTGGTGCACTCGCCTTTCAATGAATCTGGTGCATCTTGCTCCAGCCCCCCCTTCATTAGGAATGGAATACTCCAGTTTAATGGATTGGCCACTAAACTTTTATTTTAACCATAGTTTGTTTTTTTTTACAAGTGTCTTTTTTAAGTGCAACCTCTTATCTCGGTTACTGCCTATGCAGAGTGCAGCAGTCGTCATGAGTTTGTTATCGGCTGCTGCACTCTGCAGAGGTAGCAAAAAGATCACTTTGTCATATTGAAAACTTTGTCATCTTGGTCACTGCCTACACAGAGTGCAGCAGCCAAGAACAAACTGTCACTAGGAGGTTTTAACAGACATTGCCGACTGTCATGGTGGCGTTAGGATCTGTGGAGACTACAGATTCGGGCACTTTACTAACTTCTCTGATGTCTGTGATCAGCGCAGGCAGACTTGGGCATCGAACCGCAGACTTGTAGTAAGAGTTAATCTCTGCTGGTCTGCTTGTTAGTCTTTTTTGATCACATGATGTGGGGGAGCCAGTCACATTCACTCCCCTCCTCTATATGCTGCGTGGATACTTCCTTTAATTCCAGTTATAGCTTGTCTATACTGGTCTGATGAGGTGTTGTGATCTAGACTTACTAGTGGTTATAGTACTTTGTTGCTGTGAGCAATTGTGGTGTTAACCCTTGTTGTCTTTTTGTTGCTACCTTCCTGCTCTTGCTTTTCTCCTTAGTCTCTTACTGTTTGTTCATGTGAGTTTGCAGTGTGTCTAAGTTTTGTTTTTCCCCTGTCTGTCTTTATCTATGTTGCCCACCCCCTTCCTTGTGGGTAACAGTTTAGTTCTGGTCAGGAGAATAGTAAGGAAAGAGACTCCGGCATCTCCACCATCAGGGGTAATCCAGAGATTAGGGATAGTTTAGGGTCCCGTAGGGTGAGGGACAGTATAAGAGCCCCCTGTCCCTCGCTACCCTACAGTCACAATGTGATACAAACTCATCTAGACTGCTGCACTCTGCATAGGCAGTGACCCAGATCAGTTTCTCTTCCCCTGCCATGCTGAACTCATTGTACCTGCCCTCGTCGGATCGCAGACATTACTTAGTTTGAGGCCTGGAAAATACCAGTGTAGGAGACTGGCTGGAAATCTCCGTTTCCATCAGTTTCTCTCATTGTAAACTTTGTCATCTTGTTTGCTGCCTATGCAGAGTGCAGCAGCCAATAAACTCATTTCAACTGTTGCACTCTGCATATGAACTTGTGGCACAGCAACATAAACTGAGATGTCAAAGTTGCTGATCTCTGCATTAATTATTCGGCCTCCCGTCACTCATTTGGGATAAATATATGTAATAATTTGGAGAGCCTAATATGAGGCCCAGTGGATCAGTTGTACAATAATCTGTATCCCGCCCCGACATGATAGGATTAGATGCACCCCTGGAGCAGACAGTATCACATATGATAGACTTAGACCCCTCTCTCAGTATTTCCATAGGCCTATGCAGTAATACTAGTGCATCCAATTTCCATAGGAGGAACTTTCTTGCATTACCACATCATTACCAGCAGATGGCGACGTTGCTTCTTTTTCTCATTTGGAGATAATATTGCCTGAAATTGGCACATTTTTCAATCTCTCATTTCAGACTTTCTCGCAGGCTCAGAGCCGGGCGTCTGTGATGATTACCTGCCAGGATGAAGCGCTTTCTCCTCTCATATGGACGTCTTATTTAAATGTAGATTTCATTATTGACTTTAATATTAGGTTTCACTCCTTTAAATGACAGCAAACACCATGGAAATAATATGCATAGAAATATATTGGGTATAGCGTACAATCGCACAGGAGAGTATAGTCTATGGGCCACTAGGAAGATGTTTTCTATACTAACAAATATACATATCTATAATACTGACTCATCAGAGATTTATGTAAAATAAAATAAATGCTGTTTTTCTATCATTAGGTCATTTTAGGTTCAAAAGTTCAATAACTTCTATATAAAATGTATAGGAATCACAACATTTACTGATACAAAGCTCCAAATTGCTGTCATACACACACATTTCCAGCACTCACCACTAGGGGGCTCTCTGCATACTGTGATATTACTCAGCACACTATACAGTGAGTTACTGAGCTCCCCCTAGTGGTGAAAGCAGATAACTAGAATGATAACGTTTCTATATGTGAGAAAGAAGATTAAAGAGAAAAGAAAAGCAGAGAAAAGAAGAGAAGGAAATGACCTTTTGGAAGATAAAAGTCAATATGTCCTTGGTGGTAAAACTACTTGTCTTGGTGGAGCGGTGTCTGGTAGCAGGAGAAAATGGTGATAAAGGAGGGCAAGAAGAGCAGTCTGTGTGAAAGAGCGGGACAAAAGGTGATAGAGGGGTCAGGAGGGAGCGGTCTGTGTGATAGAGGGGTCAGGAGGGAGCAGTCTGTGTGATAGAGGGGTCAGGAGGGAGCAGTCTGTGTGATAGAGGGGTCAGGAGGGAGCAGGCTGTGTGATAGAGGGGTCAGGAGGGAGTGGTCTGTGTGATAGAGGGGTCAGGAGGGAGCAGTCTGTGTGATAGAGGGGTCAGGAGGGAGCGGTCTGTGTGATAGAGGGGTCAGGAGGGAGCAGTCTGTGTGATAGAGGGGTCAGGAGGGAGCAGTCTGTGTGATAGAGGGGTCAGGAGGGAATAGTCTGTGTGATAGAGGAGTCAGGAGGGAGTAGTCTGTGTGATAGAGGAGTCAGGAGGGAGCAGTCTGTGTGATAGAGGGGTCAGGAGGGAGCAGTCTGTGTGATAGAGGGGTCAGGAGGGAGCAGTCTGTGTGATAGAGGGGTCAGGAGGGAGCAGTCTGTGTGATAGAGGGGTCAGGAGGGAGCAGTCTGTGTGATAGAGGGGTCAGGAGGGAGCAGTCTGTGTGATAGAGGGGTCAGGAGGGAGCGGTCTGTGTGATAGAGGGGTCAGGAGGGAGCGGTCTGTGTGATAGAGGGGTCAGGAGGGAGCGGTCTGTGTGATAGAGGGGTCAGGAGGGAGCAGTCTGTGTGATAGAGGGGCCAGGAGGGAGCAGTCTGTGTGATAGAGGGGTCAGGAGGGAGCAGACTGTGTGATAGAGGGGTCAGGAGGGAGCAGTCTGTGTGATAGAGGGGTCAGGAGGGAGCAGTCTGTGTGATAGAGGGGTCAGGAGGGAGCAGGCTGTGTGATAGAGGGGTCAGGAGGGAGCGGTCTGTGTGATAGAGGGGTCAGGAGGGAGCGGTCTGTGTGATAGAGGGGTCAGGAGGGAGCAGTCTGTGTGATAGAGGGGTCAGGAGGGGCAGTCTGTGTGATAGAGGGGTCAGGAGGAGCAGTCTGTGTGATAGAGGGGTCAGGAGGGAGCGGTCTGTGTGATAGAGGGGTCAGGAGGGAGCAGTCTGTGTGATAGAGGGGTCAGGAGGGAGCAGTCTGTGTGATAGAGGGGTCAGGAGGGAGCAGTCTGTGTGATAGAGGGGTCAGGAGGGAGCGGTCTGTGTGATAGAGGGGTCAGGAGGGAGCAGTCTGTGTGATAGAGGGGTCAGGAGGGGCAGTCTGTGTGATAGAAGGGTCAGGAGGAGCAGTCTGTGTGATACAGGGGTCAGGAGGGAGCAGTCTGTGTGATAGAGGGGTCAGGAGGGAGCGGTCTGTGTGATAGAGGGGTCAGGAGGGAGCAGTCTGTGTGATAGAGGGGTCAGGAGGGAGCAGTCTGTGTGATAGAGGGGTCAGGAGGGAGCAGTCTGTGTGATAGAGGGGTCAGGAGGGAGCAGTCTGTGTGATAGAGGGGTCAGGAGGGAGCGGTCTGTGTGATAGAGGGGACAGGAGGGAGCAGTCTGTGTGATAGAGGGGTCAGGAGGGAGCGGTCTGTGTGATAGAGGGGTCAGGAGGGAGCAGTCTGTGTGATAGAGGGGTCAGGAGGGAGCGGTCTGTGTGATAGAGGGATCAGGAGGGAGCAGTCTGTGTGATAGAGGGGTCAGGAGGGAGTAGTCTGTGTGATAGAGGGGTCAGGAGGGAGCAGTCTGTGTGATAGAGGGGTCAGGAGGGAGCAGTCTGTGTGATAGAGGGGTCAGGAGGGAGCGGTCTGTGTGATAGAGGGGTCAGGAGGGAGCAGTCTGTGTGATAGAGGGGTCAGGAGGGGGCGGTCTGTGTGATAGAGGGGTCAGGAGGGAGCGGTCTGTGTGATAGAGGGGTCAGGAGGGAGCGGTCTGTGTGATAGAGGGGTCAGGAGGGAGCGGTCTGTGTGATAGAGGGGTCAGGAGGGGCAGTCTGTGTGATAGAGGGGTCAGGAGGGGCAGTCTGTGTGATAGAGGGGTCAGGAGGGAGCGGTCTGTGTGATAGAGGGGTCAGGAGGGAGCAGTCTGTGTGATAGAGGGGTCAGGAGGGAGCGGTCTGTGTGATAGAGGGGTCAGGAGGGAGCAGGCTGTGTGATAGAGGGGTCAGGAGGGAGCGGTCTGTGTGATAGAGGGGTCAGGAGGGAGCAGTCTGTGTGATAGAGGGGTCAGGAGGGAGCAGTCTGTGTGATAGAGGGGTCAGGAGGGAGCGGTCTGTGTGATAGAGGGGACAGGAGGGAGCAGTCTGTGTGATAGAGGGGTCAGGAGGGAGCGGTCTGTGTGATAGAGGGGTCAGGAGGGAGCAGTCTGTGTGATAGAGGGGTCAGGAGGGAGCGGTCTGTGTGATAGAGGGATCAGGAGGGAGCAGTCTGTGTGATAGAGGGGTCAGGAGGAGCAGTCTGTGTGATAGAGGGGTCAGGAGGAGCAGTCTGTGTGATAGAGGGGTCAGGAGGGAGCGGTCTGTGTGATAGAGGGGTCAGGAGGGAGCAGTCTGTGTGATAGAGGGGTCAGGAGGGAGCAGTCTGTGTGATAGAGGGGTCAGGAGGGAGCAGTCTGTGTGATAGAGGGGTCAGGAGGGAGCGGTCTGTGTGATAGAGGGGTCAGGAGGAGCAGTCTGTGTGATAGAGGGGTCAGGAGGAGCAGTCTGTGTGATAGAGGAGTCAGGAGGAGCAGTCTGTGTGATAGAGGGGTCAGGAGGGAGCGGTCTGTGTGATAGAGGGGTCAGGAGGGAGCGGTCTGTGTGATAGAGGGGTCAGGAGGGAGCAGTCTGTGTGATAGAGGGGTCAGGAGGGGGCGGTCTGTGTGATAGAGGGGTCAGGAGGGAGCGGTCTGTGTGATAGAGGGGTCAGGAGGGAGCGGTCTGTGTGATAGAGGGGTCAGGAGGGAGCGGTCTGTGTGATAGAGGGGTCAGGAGGGGCAGTCTGTGTGATAGAGGGGTCAGGAGGAGCAGTCTGTGTGATAGAGGGGTCAGGAGGGAGCGGTCTGTGTGATAGAGGGGTCAGGAGGGAGCAGTCTGTGTGATAGAGGGGTCAGGAGGGAGCAGTCTGTGTGATAGAGGGGTCAGGAGGGAGCAGTCTGTGTGATAGAGGGGTCAGGAGGGAGCGGTCTGTGTGATAGAGGGGTCAGGAGGGAGCAGTCTGTGTGATACAGGGGTCAGGAGGGAGCGGTCTGTGTGATAGAGGGGTCAGGAGGGAGCGGTCTGTGTGATAGAGGGGTCAGGAGGGAGCAGTCTGTGTGATAGAGGGGTCAGGAGGGAGCAGTCTGTGTGATAGAGGGGTCAGGAGGGAGCAGTCTGTGTGATAGAGGGGTCAGGAGGGAGCAGTCTGTGTGATAGAGGGGTCAGGAGGGAGCGGTCTGTGTGATAGAGGGGACAGGAGGGAGCAGTCTGTGTGATAGAGGGGTCAGGAGGGAGCGGTCTGTGTGATAGAGGGGTCAGGAGGGAGCAGTCTGTGTGATAGAGGGGTCAGGAGGGAGCGGTCTGTGTGATAGAGGGATCAGGAGGGAGCAGTCTGTGTGATAGAGGGGTCAGGAGGGAGTAGTCTGTGTGATAGAGGGGTCAGGAGGGAGCAGTCTGTGTGATAGAGGGGTCAGGAGGGAGCGGTCTGTGTGATAGAGGGGTCAGGAGGGAGCGGTCTGTGTGATAGAGGGGTCAGGAGGGAGCGGTCTGTGTGATAGAGGGGTCAGGAGGGAGCAGTCTGTGTGATAGAGGGGTCAGGAGGGAGCGGTCTGTGTGATAGAGGGATCAGGAGGGAGCAGTCTGTGTGATAGAGGGGCCAGGAGGAGCAGTCTGTGTGATAGAGGAGTCAGGAGGAGCAGTCTGTGTGATAGAGGGGTCAGGAGGGAGCGGTCTGTGTGATAGAGGGGTCAGGAGGGAGCGGTCTGTGTGATAGAGGGGTCAGGAGGGAGCAGTCTGTGTGATAGAGGGGTCAGGAGGGGGCGGTCTGTGTGATAGAGGGGTCAGGAGGGAGCGGTCTGTGTGATAGAGGGGTCAGGAGGGAGCGGTCTGTGTGATAGAGGGGTCAGGAGGGAGCGGTCTGTGTGATAGAGGGGTCAGGAGGGGCAGTCTGTGTGATAGAGGGGTCAGGAGGGGCAGTCTGTGTGATAGAGGGGTCAGGAGGGAGCGGTCTGTGTGATAGAGGGGTCAGGAGGGAGCAGTCTGTGTGATAGAGGGGTCAGGAGGGAGCGGTCTGTGTGATAGAGGGGTCAGGAGGGAGCAGGCTGTGTGATAGAGGGGTCAGGAGGGAGCGGTCTGTGTGATAGAGGGGTCAGGAGGGAGCAGTCTGTGTGATAGAGGGGTCAG
Organism: Anomaloglossus baeobatrachus; assembly: GCF_048569485.1. NCBI lineage: Eukaryota > Metazoa > Chordata > Amphibia > Anura > Aromobatidae > Anomaloglossus > Anomaloglossus baeobatrachus. The sequence goes on along the minus strand of NC_134358.1, from coordinate 564,158,170 downwards.
GAGGGAGCAGTCTGTGTGATAGAGGGGTCAGGAGGGAGCGGTCTGTGTGATAGAGGGGACAGGAGGGAGCAGTCTGTGTGATAGAGGGGTCAGGAGGGAGCGGTCTGTGTGATAGAGGGGTCAGGAGGGAGCAGTCTGTGTGATAGAGGGGTCAGGAGGGAGCGGTCTGTGTGATAGAGGGATCAGGAGGGAGCAGTCTGTGTGATAGAGGGGTCAGGAGGAGCAGTCTGTGTGATAGAGGAGTCAGGAGGAGCAGTCTGTGTGATAGAGGGGTCAGGAGGGAGCGGTCTGTGTGATAGAGGGGTCAGGAGGGAGCGGTCTGTGTGATAGAGGGGTCAGGAGGGAGCAGTCTGTGTGATAGAGGGGTCAGGAGGGGGCGGTCTGTGTGATAGAGGGGTCAGGAGGGAGCGGTCTGTGTGATAGAGGGGTCAGGAGGGAGCGGTCTGTGTGATAGAGGGGTCAGGAGGGAGCGGTCTGTGTGATAGAGGGGTCAGGAGGGGCAGTCTGTGTGATAGAGGGGTCAGGAGGGGCAGTCTGTGTGATAGAGGGGTCAGGAGGGAGCGGTCTGTGTGATAGAGGGGTCAGGAGGGAGCAGTCTGTGTGATAGAGGGGTCAGGAGGGAGCGGTCTGTGTGATAGAGGGGTCAGGAGGGAGCAGGCTGTGTGATAGAGGGGTCAGGAGGGAGCGGTCTGTGTGATAGAGGGGTCAGGAGGGAGCAGTCTGTGTGATAGAGGGGTCAGGAGGGAGCAGGCTGTGTGGCGCCCCTGAGGCTTCCGTCGCCACCGGTCATTGCACCCCACCCAGCGGTGTGATGCCCCATTCTGGGTGAGGAAGGGAGTGAACTCCAGTCCCCTGGTAAATCCACACTACACCCTTTGCTAGGAACACACTGGGACCAGGGAAAGTGGCAGTTACTCCCCCATGCTGCATGCTGGGAGGGGCCGTAAGACCCATCCCTGCTCCTATAGGTAGAACAGGGCAATTGGGGAGGTGGGAGGAGCCATCTGAGAGCAGACACAGAGAGGAAGGTCAGAGTTTCAGTCTACCTCAGGGAGTGAGAGAGTGAGGAGCCAGCATGTAGTTGAAGAAGGAGAACGAGAGAGAGTGCGGAAGGAGGAGGAGGCCTGCTGGAGGCAGGCAAGGAGGAGAAGAGAAAGGAAAGAAAGCTCCAAGTCAGACAGGAGCAGAGAAACAGAAGGAGACGCTTCCTGGTGAAGATCCTGGGACTCAGAGGTCCAGGTGACACCACGTAGGAGACAGAAGGAGTCCAAGGGCCACGGGTAGTCTGTAGAGCTGTCGGGGCAGTTTAGAGCTGCGGTGGCCTGGTCCACAAGAACATCGGTGGAGGGATCAAGCTGCAACAGGGGACGGTCCCTAGAGACTGGAGGAGTGCAAAGATCATCTCCAAACAGTAAAAACCGAGGCCCAGGGAATGTTGTAAACTCCCCGGGCCAGAACCCATAGCAGACCTTCCAGAAAAGGGGTAATCAGCCGACAGGTGACCCCCCCAGCCTGGAGGCTGTAGTGGAGGCCAAGCCAGGTTCATCCTATCAAAGGAAAGGCTAAGGAAGACATCAGAAGAAGGAGACACTAAAGAGAAGGGTACCGGCTTTTACTCTCTGGATCACCCAGAAACGGCGGAGGTCCCTGACAGTGGTCCCAGCAGTCCAAGGGCCCCTGGGCCCAGACAAGAATTGTGAGTAAAGAACTTGAACTGCATCCTTGGAGTGGTCTCTGTTATTTCAGCTGCATAGACACTCACAAGCACCAACTGTGCCCCGGGCATTGCTCCACCTGTGGGGAGCAGTACCACCATTGCTGCCATATCACCCCCCGGAGGCCTCACACAGCAGCGGCGGCTTAATAGCCGCATACCACAGGTGGCGTCACGAACACAAACTTTATTCACCAAGCCACATATTCTACTGACACCCACCAGGGCCACGGAGCCGGGCCCAGCCACCACTGACTACCACCGGACTAGTCCGGCCCGGCACCGGGTGTCCCATAGCCCTGGGGTGGGCGAGTCAAAGTTGGCGTCACGAACAGGATTTCGTGCCCGGTCACACCGGGTACTGTGCGCCTGAAGAATCGTGAAATAGCCTGTGTTTACTGTGAGAAACTGCCGCCATTGAAGTCACTGAGCGCGGGAAGAAGGGGGGCGTGCAAGAAGAAAGGGCGCGAAGAGAAGCCCCGCCCCCTTGTCCAAGAAAAGAGCGCGAAGCGGTGCCCGCCATAGAAGGCGGAGAAAGAAAAAATGGCGCACTAAGAATGCTGCCTAGAGGAAGAGAGAAGATGGCTCCTGTAAGCGGAGGCCAGGAAGAGCTCACCTGGATCAGGCCTGTGACCGCCGCTGAGCTGAAGGCTGAGGTCGGGAGGATGGCTGACAGGATGAAGGAGCGGGAAGTTACCAGCCTGCTGCTGAGCAACATCAAAAGTCTGCTACTAGAAGAAGCGACGAGCCTGCTGCTGGGAGATCGTGCAGAAGGAGACGCAGAGAGAATGGCGTCCACACGCAGCGATCCAGAGCTAGACTCTGCTGACTGGTGGGGCTGGGAGATGGACCAGTGGTGTGAAAGGCTGCAGGCGGAGGTGATGCAGCAGATCCGGCAAGCGACGCGCGGAGCAGCGACCGCCAGAACACCGGAGATGCTACTGAGGGGTGAGTCATTTAATGCCCCTGCCGGCGCGAGTGCCCCAACCCCCGCTGCCATTCCCACGGTCCCTGGAGAGACGCCCGGCACGGCGACGCCGATCCGGGCCGCAGCCACGCCAGGTGCGGCCCGCCAAGATTTCGCCGCCGGAGCGGCGCCCATCCACACCGCAGCAGCAACGCCAAGCCCGGCCCGTCCAGCTCAGGCCCCAGCAGCAATACCCCGCTCGGACAAGCAAGATTCCGCCGCAGCGGCGACGTTAATCCACGCCGCAGATGCGGCCCGCCAAGCCCAGGCCGCAGCCACGGCAGGTGCGGCCCGTCAAGAATCAGTCACAGCAGCGACTCCAATACAGGCCGCCGCCATGCCAGGCACGGCCCGCCAAGACCAGCAGACGCAGACTGTGCTGACCGCTGTCTACCTGCTGCCAGGTGGGGAGCCGGAGAAGAATCCCTACATGTAAAGAAGTAAAAGTGAAAGTGAAGAAAAGATGCTGAACTGTAAATAACCCCTGTCTGCCCCTTATGCTTTGTGAAGATGTCCCTTTTGTGCTGCCCTAATGTTCTTTTTGAAGATGACACCCTTCCTGCCTTACTGCCCCTTGTACTTTTTGAAGATGTCACCCCCCATGTTTATATGTACCGGGCCACGGAACTGGAATGTGGTCCCCGGTGAATGTTTTTGTGTCATGTCTTACCAGGCCACTGGACTTAGTGGCTGGTATGTTGTTTATGTGCCTTGCGTTTAAAATGAAGGTGAACGAACTGCCAGGCTACTGGACTTGTTGTAGCCAAGAAATGTATATAGTTGCACCCGTTGTGCCCCCTACCAGAATTATGGGGGATGTGCCCGAACCGTGCAATGGACTGGAAGTGCACACGTAGAAGTTTCTTTATAAGAAGTTCGTAACGTTCTAATCATTGTGCCTCCCATAAAGGGAAGAGATGTTTACTGTTATTCATAACAAAAATGTTTTGCAGTTCTTCCACATGTTTTTGTTGTTTTTCAGCCCGAGGACGTGCTGGGATTCGCTGTGGGGGAGTGTGGCGCCCCTGAGGCTTCCGTCGCCACAGGTCATTGCACCCCACCCAGCGGTGTGATGCCCATTCTGGGTGAGGAAGAGAGTGAACTCCAGTCCCCTGGTAAATCCACACTACACCCATTGCTAGGAACACACTGGGACCAGGGAAAGTGGCAGACAACCCTTCCATGCTGCATGCTGGGAGGGGTCGTAAGACCCATCCCTGCTCCTATAGGGTAGAACAGGGCAACTGGGGAGGTGGGAGGAGCCATCTGAGAGCAGACACAGAGAGGAAGGTCAAGTTTAGCTAGTCTACCTCAGGGAGTGAGAGAGTGAGGAGCCAGCATGTAGTTGAAGAAGGAGAACGAGAGAGAGTGGGGAAGGAGGAGGAGGCCTGCTGGAGGCAGGCAAGGAGGAGAAGAGAAAGGAAAGAAAGCTCCAAGTCAGTCAGGAGCTGAGAAACAGAAAGAGACGCTTCCTGGTGAAGATCCTGGGACTCGGAGGGTCCAGGTGACACCACGTAGAGAACAGAAGGAGTCGCAGGGCCACGGGTAGTCTGTAGAGCTGTCCAGGGCAGTTTAGAGCTGCGGTGGCCTGTTCCATAAGAACATCGGTGGAGGAATCAAGCTGCAACAGGGGACGGTCCCTAGAGACTGGAGGAGTGCAAAGATCATCTCCAAACAGTAAAAACCGAGGCCCAGGGAACGTTGTAAACTCCCCGGGCCAGAACCCATAGCAGACCTTTCAGAAAAGGGGTAATCAGCCGACAGGTGACCCCCCAGCCTGGAGGCTGTAGTGGAGGCCAAGCCAGGTTTATCCTATCAAAGGCAAGGCTAAGGAAGACAGCAGAAGATAGAGACACTAAGAGAAGGGTACCGGCTTTTACTCTCAGAATCACCCAGAAACGGCGGAGGTCCCTGACAGTGGTCCCAGCAGTCCAAGGGCCCCTGGGCCCAGACAAGAATTGTGAGTAAAGAACTTGAACTGCACCCTTGGAGTGGTCTCTGTTATTTCAGCTGCATAGACATTCACAAGCACCAACTGTGCCCCGGGCATTGCTCCACCTGTGGGGAGCAGTACCACCATTGCTACCATAACATCATCCCGGAGGCCTCACACAGCAGCGGCGGCTTAATAGCCGCATACCACAGGTGGCGTCACGAACACAAACTTTATTCACCAAGCCACATATTCTACTGACACCCACCAGGGCCACGGAGCCGGGCCCAGCCACCACTGACTACCACCGGACTAGTCTGGCCCGGCACCGGGTGTCCCATAGCCCTGGGGTGGGCGAGTCAGCTGTGTGATAGAGGGGTCAGGAGGGAGCAGTCTGTGTGATAGAGGGGTCAGGAGGGGCAGTCTGTGTGATAGAGGGGTCAGGAGGGAGCAGGCTGTGTGATAGAGGGGTCAGGAGGGAGCAGTCTGTGTGATAGAGGGGTCAGGTGGGGGCAGTCTGTGTGATAGAGGGGTCAGGAGGAGCAGTCTGTGTGATAGAGGGGTCAGGAGGGAGCGGTCTGTGTGATAGAGGGGTCAGGAAAGAGCAGTCTGTGTGATAGAGGGGTCAGGAGGGAGCAGTCTGTGTGATAGAGGGGTCAGGAAAGAGCAGTCTGTGTGATAGAGGGGTCAGGAGGGAGCGGTCTGTGTGATAGAGGGGTCAGGAGGGAGCAGTCTGTGTGATAGAGGGGTCAGGAGGGAGCGGTCTGTGTGATAGAGGGGTCAGGAAAGAGCAGTCTGTGTGATAGAGGGGTCAGGAGGGAGCAGTCTGTGTGATAGAGGGGTCAGGAGGGGCAGTCTGTGTGATAGAGGGGTCAGGAGGGAGCAGTCTGTGTGATAGAGGGGTCAGGAAAGAGCAGTCTGTGTGATAGAGGGGTAAGGAGGGGCAGTCTGTGTGATAGAGGGGTCAGGAGGGGCAGTCTGTGTGATAGAGGGGTCAGGAGGGAATAGTCTGTGTGATAGAGGGGTCAGGAGGGGCAGTCTGTGTGATAGAGGGGTCAGGAAAGAGCAGTCTGTGTGATAGAGGGGTCAGGAGGGGCAGTCTGTGTGATAGAGAGGTCAGGAGGGAACAGTCTGTGTGATAGAGGGGTCAGGAGGGAATAGTCTGTGTGAAAGAGGGGTCAGGAGGGGCAGTCTGTGTGATAGAGGGGTCAGGAGGGAGCAGGCTGTGTGATAGAGGGGTCAGGAGGGGCAGTCTGTGTGATAGAGGTATCAGGAGGGAGCAGACTGTGAGATAGAGGGGTCAGGAGGGAGCAGTCTGTGTGATAGAGGGGTCAGGAGGGAGCAGTCTGTGTGATAGAGGGGTCAGGAGGGAGCAGTCTGTGTGATAGAGGGGTCAGGAGGGGCAGTCTGTGTGATAGAGGGGTCAGGAGGGGCAGTCTGTGTGATAGAGGGATCAGGAGGGAGCAGTCTGTGTGATAGAGGGGTCAGGAGGGAGCAGTCTGTGTGATAGAGGGGTCAGGAGGGGCAGTCTGTGTGATAGAGGGGTCAGGAGGGAGCGGGCTGTGTGATAGAGGGATCAGGAGGGGCAGTCTGTGTGATAGAGGGATCAGGAGGGGCAGTCTGTGTGATAGAGGGGTCAGGAGGGAGCAGTCTGTGTGGTAGAGGGGTCAGGAGGGAGCAGTCTGTGTGATAGAGGGGTCAGGAGGGAGCAGTCTGTGTGATAGAGGGGTCAGGTGGGAGCAGTCTGTCATAGAGGGGTCAGGAGGAGCAGTCTGTGTGATAGAGGGGTCAGGAGGGGCAGTCTGTGATAGAGTGGTCAGGAGGGAGCAGTCTGTGATAGAGGGATCAGGAGGGAGCAGTCTGTGTGATAGAGGGGTCAGGAGGGAGCAGTCTGTGTGATAGAGGGGTCAGGAGGGAGCAGGCTGTGTGATAGAGGGGTCAGGAGGGAACGGTCTGTGTGATAGAGGGGTCAGGAGGGGCAGTCTGTGTGATAGAGGGGTCAGGAGGGAGCAGTCTGTGTGATAGAGGGGTCAGGAAGGAGCGGTCTGTGTGATAGAGGGGTCAGGAGGGAGCAGTCTGTGTGATAGAGGGATCAGGAGGGAGCAGTCTGTGTGATAGTGGGGTCAGGAGAGAGCGGGCTGTGTGATAGAGGGGTCAGGAGGGGCAGTCTGTGTGATAGAGGGGTCAGGAGGGAGCAGTCTGTGTGATAGAGGGGTCAGGAGGGAGCGGTCTGTGTGATAGAGGGGTCAGGAGGGAGCAGTCTGTGTGATAGAGGGGTCAAGAGGGAGCAGTCTGTGTGATAGAGGGGTCAGGAGGGAGCAGTCTGTGTGATAGAGGGGTCAGGAGGGAGCGGGCTGTGTGATAGAGGGGTCAGGAGGGAGCAGTCTGTGTGATAGAGGGGTCAGGAGGGAGCAGTCTGTGTGATAGAGGGGTCAGGAGGGAGCGGTCTGTGTGATAGAGGGGTCAGGAGGGAGCAGTCTGTGTGATAGAGGGGTCAGGAGGGAGCGGGCTGTGTGATAGAGGGGTCAGGAGGGAGCGGGCTGTGTGATAGAGGGATCAGGAGGGAACGGTCTGTGTGATAGAGGGGTCAGGAGGGAGCAGGCTGTGTGATAGAGGGGTCAGGAGGGGCAGTCTGTGTGATAGAGGGGTCAGGAGGGAGCGGGCTGTGTGATAGAGGGGTCAGGAGGGGCAGTCTGTGTGATAGAGGGGTCAGGAGGGAGCAGTCTGTGTGATAGAGGGGTCAGGAGGGAGCGGTCTGTGTGATAGAGGGGTCAGGAGGGAGCAGTCTGTGTGATAGAGGGGTCAGGAGGGAGCAGTCTGTGTGATAGAGGGGTCAGGAGGGGCAGTCTGTGTGATAGAGGGGTCAGGAGGGAGCAGTCTGTGTGATAGAGGGGTCAGGAGGGAGCAGTCTGTGTGATAGAGGGGTCAGGAGGGAGTAGTCTGTGTGATAGAGGGGTCAGGAGGGAGTAGTCTGTGTGATAGAGGGGTCAGGAGGGGCAGTCTGTGTGATAGAGGGGTCAGGAGGGAGCGGGCTGTGTGATAGAGGGGTCAGTGTCGCGGGCGGGGAGGAGGGTGTCAGCACACCGCGCTCACCCCTTCTGCTCGGGTCCGGCTGCTCAGTGGTGGCTCGAGCCGTAGGCCGGATCCCGGGGGTTTCTCGAGCGGCACGCCTCGCCCGTGAGTGAAAGGGGGGTTGTTTGGGGTGTTGGGATAATGTCCGTGACGCCACCCACGGTTGTGGTGATGTGTAGCACCACCGCTGCTCAATGCGGGGATCCCGGGGATGGTGATGGGGAGCAGCCAGGTGTTGTGTTGCCCCTCCGTGGGTAGGGGTTGGTGATCCCGGGGCCCGGTGATGGCTTGTGAGGTGCAGGGCCTGGTGGGCGCAGGGACGCGGGGGCAGCGCTGTGCCTTGCGGCACTATGGTACTCACTCAGCCTGAGACTTGGACACAGTTTGTACGGTAAACCAAACGGCTGGTAGGACGGTCCCACAGACGGCTGCTTTGCTTCCCCGGTAGGTGACGGTGATGTCCCTCTTCCTTGCACCTGTATGTACGGATGGTTGTGATGGGTCCCCACCGGTAACCCGCTCCCCGGCTTCAAGCTGGGCCGAAGGAGCACTACACTTTGCCCGCAGGCGCTGGCCCTCAGAGACTGGTGCCCTGGCGGTGGCGGTGCCTCTGTTGTACAGATTGGACTGTTGCCTTCAATCGGGACTTGGTTGTTGGGGGAATCTACGTCCCCTTCACTGACGGATTCGGCAAATTTGGCGACTCCTAGCCTTGCCGGGGTCCGAGAGGCCCCTGCCCTGGTGCTGACTGTCCTTCGGAACACTGCTCCAGACCACCGGGCACACAGCCAACGGGGTCCTTCCAGGAACTTCCAAACGGTCCCCCTCCGGACAGTCACCGCCGTCGCTGACCTTGCTGTTCTAGCCCTACACAAATCTGGGCTCTCAGGCTTGGCACACTCTCTGCTCTGTCACCACTTCTTGCTTTCCTCCTTTTCCACTTTTCTTTCCTTCACTTTCACTTCTTTGCTGTTTACTTTAGCCCTGCCTGGGCTACTCCTCACTCCTTCCACTTCCTCCTCCATGACTAGACTGCCTGGTACTTCCTGCCTCCAGAGCTGTGAGCTCCTTGGTGGGCGGAGCCAACCGCCTGGCCCACCCCCTGGTGTGCATCATCAGACTCCTGGAGGAAGGCAACAAGGATTTTTGGTTCAGCTTAGGTGTGCCTACCTGGGATGTGGGGTGTGGTGGTGTTGTGACCTGTGTCCCCTGGCTTGCCCAGGGCGACACATTCCCCCTTAGCAAAATGCAGACCGTCCGCGGGCTGCCGTCCTACACCGGTTTTATTTTTCTGTAAAAAGGGGATAACAGGGTTAAACAAACATAAGCATTTTTAATAAATCTTCCCAAGACGGGAGGCACATTTTACTTTTAACGTTTCAACGGTATACGGTCACGGTTTCCGCTCTCTCCCACCCAAGTAACCTGGCCCTGATGCTGCCCCTAAAACCCAGGCAGCACCCCTTGACCCACAGTCCAGCACACGGTACCCGAGCGGGATCTGTCTTTCCCTCCAGAGGGTAGCCACCGGTTCCTTTGGTGGCTGGGCCCTGGCCTGCTCTGCTCAGGGCCCTCCCTCCAACCTGCCTCTCCGGAGGCGGCCTGCGGAAACGGTAACGGTACCCAACATATTTACAAGCCACTAACGTTTGTGGTTGCCCTGCAGAGTTCACGGGCTTGTCCATGGATAGTTCCCATGCATTTTTAAACGGTCCCCACGGGGACAACGGTGCCGGCTCCTGCCGGTTGCAAATCACACAAGCAAATCAGGTAACTTTTCGGTAATCATCATTCTTATCATTGCAGAACTTTCAACTTTTCAAACAAGCAACAACACTCTTTTACATTTGCGGACCCCTTTTACTCATAGAATGGTCTCCCTGTACCTAAGTGGGGGTCTACCTAGGTTGGAACGGGTGGACCTTCGGAGCCCGGTGTCAGTGGCGCTAGATAGTGGGGTAGAGGGAACAATCGGTTCCTCCTCCCTGCTATAGTGTGGAGCAGGCGGAGGTGCAGGGGGGCTGGGTGCAGGTTCATCCCTGGGCACTGGCATTAGTTCTGGCTCACGGTTAACCGCTTCCACTACTTCTTCATCCACGGGTTGTGGGAACAGTATCACTGGAAGGATCACCGCGCCGTTCTGTGTAGGCCAGTTTGCTGGGAAGTCACCCATTACAGTGTGGATTACCTCTGCTGCCTTCTCCACTGGTGGAGGAACCAGTACTTCAGCCTCTGCTTTCAGCGCTGGGGGGCATTTTTTTAGATGGTCCCGGGAAACTGTGGCTAGGGTGCCCCCTTGGTCACGACTAATCTGGTAAGTTTTTCCATTTCCCCATTCTGTGGGTTGTATGACATAAGGGACTTGCTCCCACTGATCATCCAGCTTGTGGGCTTTTCTCTTCCGTTTCAGCACCACATCTCCTGGCTGGAAAGGACCTGCGGGCGCCTTCTGGTTGAACCGGTGCTCTTGCTGCTCTCGACTTCGACTGAGGTTTTTCTCCACATACTCCTGGATTTGCCGGTACTGTGCTCTCCTTCGAGTTTCCCACTCCGCCGTTGAAGGGAGTGCCTCTGGAGCTTCCAACCCCATTTCCAGGTCCACCGGCAGGCGGCCAGGCCGAGCCCTCATCAAATACGCTGGGGTGCATTTCGTTGAGCTGGACGGAATGTTATTGTACATGTCGACCAAGTCAGGTAGCTTTTCCGGCCATATGTTCCGTTCTTCCAGCGGTAACGTCTTGAGGAGTCCCAGGACCAAGTGGTTCATTTTCTCGCACATGCCGTTGGTTTGAGCGTGGTACGGGGTGGTCCGAATCTTCTTGCAGCCGTACAGCTGGCAGAATTCGTGAAACACTTCTGCTTCAAAAGCCGGGCCTTGGTCTGTCAGCACCTTCTCGGGGTACCCATGGGGTCGGCAGAAATAAGCCTGGAACGCTCGAGCAGCGGTTCGACCAGTTAGGTCCTTAACGGGGACTACCACCATAAATCTTGAATAGTGGTCTACCATGGTCAATGCATAGGTGTACCCACTTCGGCTAGGGGTGAGCTTGACATGGTCCAGGGCGACCAGCTCCAGCGGCTGATGGGTAACGATGGGATGTAATGGTGCCCTTTGGCTAGTCTCGTCCTTTCTCCTCAGTGTACAAGGACCGCACTCTCGGCACCAGGCTTCCACCGATTCCCGCATCCCACTCCAATAGAACCGCTCCCTCAACAGCATCTCCAGCTTTTTCCACCCGAAGTGGCCAGCACCATCATGGTATGCCCGCAGGACAGTAGCGACCTCAGCTTGAGGAACGATCAACTGGCATATTTTCTCATGGGTTTTTGGGTTGATCAGCTCACGGCACAGCCTCCCTTGGTGTAGGTAGAGCCGTTTTCGCTCTTTCCACAAGCGTTGGGCTTCGGCTGGAGCGCTAGGGTCCATTCCCATGGCGCCTTGTTCCACCAGAGTCTTGACAAGGCGGACAGCCGGCGCTTGGTCCTGGGCGTCCTGCCACTCTTGACTGGGCCGCGGGTCCAGATCCACCCTTTGCTGACATACTTGTACCCTCTCAGTAGGCGGCTGGTGAAACGCAGGCAACTCAATCTCCTCGAGGTCGTCATCCTCACACCCCTCTTCTGACAAATGGGGCATCCGGGAGAGTGCATCTGCATTGATGTTGACACGACCAGCTCGGTACTTTATGGTGAAATCATAGTTGGCTAAACGGGCTACCCACCGCTGCTCCAGCGCGCCCAACTTGGCCGTGTTCAGGTGAGTCAGCGGATTGTTGTCCGTGAATGCGGTGAACTTTGCTGCCGCCAAATAGTGCCGGAACCGCTCCGTGATAGCCCACACCAACGCCAGTAGCTCGAGCTTGAAAGAGCTATAGTTCTCAGGGTTCCTTTCGGTCGGCCGGAGTTTTCGGCTGGCGTAGGCAATCACCTTCTCCTTTCCATCCTGGACCTGGGAGAGGACCGCTCCTAGCCCCACGTTACTGGCGTCCGTGTGGAGGATGAATGGGCGCCCGTAATCAGGGTACGCCAGGACCTCTTCTCCGGTCAGGGCCGCCTTCAGCTGGCCAAAGGACTCCTCATGCTTGTCCTCCCACAACAGTGGGGCTCCGACGGGTTTACCACCTTTGGTCTGTCCCACGAGGAGATCTTGCATGGGGGCGGCCATCTTCGTGTACCCCTTTATAAAGCGCCGATAGTACCCCACCAGACCCAGAAACTGCCTTACTTCCCTCACTGTAGTGGGCCTCGGCCAGCTTTGGATGGCAGTGATCTTCTCAGGGTCGGGGGCGACACCATCCGCACTCACCACATGCCCTAGATATTGCACCCTGGGTTTCAGCAGGTGGCATTTTGAGGGCTTCAACTTCATCCCGTACTTGGCAAGGGACGCGAACACCTCGGCCAGGTGCTCCAGATGGGCTTCATACGTCTGGGAATAAACAATCACATCATCCAAATACAGCAGGACGGTCTCGAAGTTTAAATGTCCCAGACAGCACTCCATCAGCCGCTGGAAGGTCCCGGGGGCATTGCACAGCCCAAACGGCATGCTATTGAATTCGCAGAGCCCCATCGGGGTGGTGAAGGCGGTCTTCTCCCGGTCGTCTGGGGCCACGGCCACTTGCCAGTATCCGCTGGTGAGGTCAAGGGTCGAGAAGTAGTTTGCAGTTCTTAGTGCAGCCAAAGATTCTTCAATACGAGGCAATGGATAGGCATCTTTATGGGTTATCTGGTTGATCTTCCGGTAGTCCACACACATCCGCATGGTACCATCCTTTTTCTTGACCAGTACCAACGGAGCGGCCCAGGGACTACAACTGTCCCGAATAACCCCTGCCTCCTTCATATTCCTCAACATATCTTTGGCACACTGGTAATGTGCAGGGGGAATAGGTCTATACCTCTCTTTGATGGGGGGATGTTCACCCGTAGGAATGTGGTGTTGGACCCCCTTGATCTGCCCAAAGTCTAGGGGGTGCTTACTGAAAACCTGTTCGTACTCCTGCACCACCCTGTGTACCCCTGCCCTGTGATGTGTAGGGGTATCATCAGTGCCCACATGTAGCTGTTGGTGCCACTCCTTTGTGTCCCCCTGGGGTGGGGAAGTGCTGGTGGTAGGTGGGAGTGTGGATGGACTGGCTTCCTGGATAGTGTGAGGGTCCAGGGTGAGCAGCTTGGCAATGGTGGCATACCGGGGGAGCCTGACTTCCTCCTCCCCACAGTTCAACACTCTCACAGGCACTCTCCCTTTCTTCACATCTACCACCCCTCGGGCGGCTACTACAGTGGGCCAGTGCTCGGAAGGCATGGGCTCCATCATCGCAGGGTAGTCACGCCCCTGAGGCCCTACTGCTGCCCTACACCAGATCATCATCTCACTCCTAGGGGGCACAGTCAATGGAGCAACATCCATCACTCGCACTCCACCAATCTCCCCTCCGGTTGAGCTTACATGCTGGCGGTACATCAGGGCGCGGATCTCACGCTGCACAGCCCTCTGCCGGCTCCCCGCCGCCGTGGCGGCTAGCTGTTGCAATAGGTTCAACACATCAGCCATGCAGTGTTCCATCACATTGGTTCCCAGCACTATTTTCGGGTTATGATCACTAGGTTCATTCATGATCACAATCATACCCTGGTGTTGCAGTTCAGCTTGCCCCACTGTCATAGCCACTTGTTTATACCCCACCTGGGTCAATGGAAGTCCATTAGCGGCAATCAAATTTATACTATTGTCTGGAGGCGCCAGCTCGTCTGTGGCCCAATATCGCTGATACAACGTGTACGGTATGGTAGTTACCTGTGATCCAGTGTCCAAGAGAGCCATCACTGGTATGCCGTCCACAGCCACGGGGATGATAGGGCGGGCCCCGACATATCGGTCTCGCCAGTCCGGGGGGCCACGGTGTTCTACTCCTGAGGATTGGCCCGGGGCCCCAGGGGTTGCTCGTTTAACGGGCACTATCGGTAATAATGGCCCGGCTTACGGCACTTGTAGCAGATTGGAGGTCTGCTCCGCGGGTTGTTAGCGCTTCTCCGCTGCATCCAGGGAACATCTTCGGGGCTGTCAGTAAGCTGTATCTGTGCTGGAGGCTGAGATCTGGTCAGAGGTTGTAGCGCAGCAAGGATCTTGGCAAGGTCTCCGTCCAGGCGACGGACCTGGGCTGCCAGTTCTTCCACTGTGCTGCTCGAGGCTGCAGGTATTAAGGAGGTTGGTTTGGCTGGGGCCGCCACAACGGGAGCTGTCTCGACGGGCCACGGGACGGGTTCCAGAACTTCAGCAGCTGGGGGCTGTAGTGCTTTGATAGCCCGCTCCTTTAACACAGCAAAGTCCACATCAGGGTGTTCCAGGGCCCACAGCCGGAGTTGTTTACGATCCTCAGGGGACCTCATCCCCTGCGCAAATTGCTCCACTAACATCTTGTTGCTATCCGCCTCATTAATAGAGTTCACCCGCTTCAGCGTGCGGAGGGCGGTCTGCAGTCGTAGAGCATAGTCCCGAATGCTATCCCCAGCTCGTTGCCGGCACTGGTAAAACTGCATCCTCAGCTCAGCTCAGTCCGGGTCTCGAAGGCAGTCTGTAGCTTCTCGAAGATGGTGGCTACAGAGAGCCGGTCCCCCTCGGCCCAGGTCTCCGCTTCCTGCTCCGCCGCACCGGTTAACTGGCCTAGCACTATCGCTGCACGTTGCTTATCAGTCAGGGGGTACAGCTCTAGCAACGGGTTAAGCTTTTTCCGGAAGGCCTGTAAGGCATCCGGTTTCCCGTCATACTGCGGTAGCCAGGCAGCTCCGGGCGCATAGGGCAAGGAAAACGGCATGACCTGAGCAAGCGCGGGGGCCGCGGCACCTCCCGCCGGTACGGCCGGGACCTGGGCAGGCCCATTCCCATCCGCGGGTGCCGCTGCGGCTGCGACCACCGCTCCTCCAGCGGCTCCGTCGGGCGCAGACATCTTGTTTCCGTCCCCCTTAGCTCTTTCCGGCCCCTCCTCTCTCGGGGCGGGGTTTTGGCCTTCGCGCCTCTACTGCTCGAGAAGACGCTCGAGCGGGAACTTTTCGCGCCAAAGATGGCGGCTTCTGAAATTTTTCTGCCGAATACCTCCGGCGGTAACAAGGCGCACCTCTACCAGACGGCAGAGCGGTAAGATCCTGTTCGTGACGCCAAGTTGTCGCGGGCGGGGAGGAGGGTGTCAGCACACCGCGCTCACCCCTTCTGCTCGGGTCCGGCTGCTCAGTGGTGGCTCGAGCCGTAGGCCGGATCCCGGGGGTTTCTCGAGCGGCACTCCTCGCCCGTGAGTGAAAGGGGGGTTGTTTGGGGTGTTGGGATAATGTCCGTGACGCCACCCACGGTTGTGGTGATGTGTAGCACCACCGCTGCTCAATGCGGGGATCCCGGGGATGGTGATGGGGAGCAGCCAGGTGTTGTGTTGCCCCTCCGTGGGTAGGGGTTGGTGATCCCGGGGCCCGGTGATGGCTTGTGAGGTGCAGGGCCTGGTGGGCGCAGGGACGCGGGGGCAGCGCTGTGCCTTGCGGCACTATGGTACTCACTCAGCCTGAGACTTGGACACAGTTTGTACGGTAAACCAAACGGCTGGTAGGACGGTCCCACAGACGGCTGCTTTGCTTCCCCGGTAGGTGACGGTGATGTCCCTCTTCCTTGCACCTGTATGTACGGATGGTTGCGATGGGTCCCCACCGGTAACCCGCTCCCCGGCTTCAAGCTGGGCCGAAGGAGCACTACACTTTGCCCGCAGGCGCTGGCCCTCAGAGACTGGTGCCCTGGCGGTGGCGGTGCCTCTGTTGTACAGATTGGACTGTTGCCTTCAATCGGGACTTGGTTGTTGGGGGAATCTACGTCCCCTTCACTGACGGATTCGGCAAATTTGGCGACTCCTAGCCTTGCCGGGGTCCGAGAGGCCCCTGCCCTGGTGCTGACTGTCCTTCGGAACACTGCTCCAGACCACCGGGCACACAGCCAACGGGGTCCTTCCAGGAACTTCCAAACGGTCCCCCTCCGGACAGTCACCGCCGTCGCTGACCTTGCTGTTCTAGCCCTACACAAATCTGGGCTCTCAGGCTTGGCACACTCTCTGCTCTGTCACCACTTCTTGCTTTCCTCCTTTTCCACTTTTCTTTCCTTCACTTTCACTTCTTTGCTGTTTACTTTAGCCCTGCCTGGGCTACTCCTCACTCCTTCCACTTCCTCCTCCCTGACTAGACTGCCTGGTACTTCCTGCCTCCAGAGCTGTGAGCTCCTTGGTGGGCGGAGCCAACCGCCTGGCCCACCCCCTGGTGTGCATCATCAGACTCCTGGAGGAAGGCAACAAGGATTTGTGGTTCAGCTTAGGTGTGCCTACCTGGGATGTGGGGTGTGGTGGTGTTGTGACCTGTGTCCCCTGGCTTGCCCAGGGCGACACATCAGGAGGGGCAGTCTGTGTGATAGAGGGGTCAGGATGGAGCAGTCTGTGTGATAGAGGGGTCAGGAGGGAGCGGTCTGTGTGATAGAGGGGTCAGGAGGGAGCAGTCTGTGTGATAGAGGGGTCAGGAGGGAGCGGTCTGTGTGATAGAGGGGTCAGGAGGGAGCAGTCTGTGTGATAGAGGGGTCAGGAGGGAGCGGTCTGTGTGATAGAGGGGACAGGAGGGAGCAGTCTGTGTGATAGAGGGGTCAGGAGGGAGCAGTCTGTGTGATAGAGGGGTCAGGAGGGAGCAGTCTGTGTGATAGAGGGGTCAGGAGGGAGCAGTCTGTGTGATAGAGGGGTCAGGAGGGAGCAGTCTGTGTGATAGAGGGGTCAGGAGGGAGTAGTCTGTGTGATAGAGGAGTCAGGAGGGAGTAGTCTGTGTGATAGAGGGGTCAGGAGGGAGTAGTCTGTGTGATAGAGGGGTCAGGATGGAGCAGTCTGTGTGATAGAGGGGTCAAGAGGGGCAGTCTGTGTGATAGAGGGGTCAGGAGGGAGCAGTCTGTGTGATAGAGGGGTCAGGAGGGAGCAGTCTGTGTGATAGAGGGGTCAGGAGGGAGTAGTCTGTGTGATAGAGGGGTCAGGAGGGAGTAGTCTGTGTGATAGAGGGGTCAGGAGGGGCAGTCTGTGTGATAGAGGGGTCAGGAGGGAGCGGGCTGTGTGATAGAGGGGTCAGGAGGGGCAGTCTGTGTGATAGAGGGGTCAGGATGGAGCAGTCTGTGTGATAGAGGGGTCAGGAGGGAGCGGTCTGTGTGATAGAGGGGTCAGGAGGGAGCAGTCTGTGTGATAGAGGGGTCAGGAGGGAGTAGTCTGTGTGATAGAGGTATCAGGATGGAGCAGTCTGTGTGATAGAGGGGTCAGGAGGGAGCGGTCTGTGTGATAGAGGGGTCAGGAGGGAGCGGTCTGTGTGATAGAGGGGTCAAGAGGGAGCGGTCTGTGTGATAGAGGGGTCAGGAGGGAGCAGTCTGTGTGATAGAGGGGTCAGGAGGGAGCGGGCTGTGTGATAGAGGGGTCAGGAGGGAGCAGTCTGTGTGATAGAGGGGTCAGGAGGGAGCAGTCTGTGTGATAGAGGGGTCAGGAGGGAGCAGTCTGTGTGATAGAGGGGTCAGGAGGGAGCGGTCTGTGTGATAGAGGGGTCAGGAGGGAGCAGTCTGTGTGATAGAGGGGTCAGGAGGGAGTAGTCTGTGTGATAGAGGTATCAGGAGGGAGCAGTCTGTGTGATAGAGGGGTCAGGAGGAGCGGTCTGTGTGATAGAGGGGTCAGGAGGGTCAGTCTGTGTGATAGAGGGGTCAGGAGGGAGCAGTCTGTGTTATAGAGGGGTCAGGAGGGAGCGGTCTGTGTGATAGAGGGGTCAGGAGGGTCAGTCTGTGTGATAGAGGGGTCAGGAGGGAGCGGGCTGTGTGATAGAGGGGTCAGGAGGGGCAGTCTGTGTGATAGAAGGGTCAGGAGGGAGCAGTCTGTGTGATAGAGGGGTCAGGAGGGAGCAGTCTGTGTGATAGAGGGGTCAGGAGGAGCGGTCTGTGTAATAGAGGGGTCAGGAGGGAGCAGTCTGTGTGATAGAGGGGTCAGGAGGAGCAGTCTGTGTAATAGAGGGGTCAGGAGGGAGCAGTCTGTGTGATAGAGGGGTCAGGAGGGAGCAGTCTGTGTGATAGAGGGGTCAGGAGGAGCAGTCTGTGTGATAGAGGGGTCAGGAGGGGCAGTCTGTGTGATAGAGGGGTCAGGAGGGAGCAGTCTGTGTGATAGAGGGGTCAGGAGGGAGCAGTCTGTGTGATAGAGGGGTCAGGAGGGGCAGTCTGTGTGATAGAGGGGTCAGGAGGGAGCAGTCTGTGTGATAGAGGGGTCAGGAGGGTCAGTCTGTGTGATAGAGGGGTCAGGAGGGAGCAGTCTGTGTTATAGAGGGGTCAGGAGGGAGCGGTCTGTGTGATAGAGGGGTCAGGAGGGTCAGTCTGTGTGATAGAGGGGTCAGGAGGGAGCGGGCTGTGTGATAGAGGGGTCAGGAGGGGCAGTCTGTGTGATATAGGGGTCAGGAGGGAGCAGTCTGTGTGATAGAGGGGTCAGGAGGGAGCAGTCTGTGTGATAGAGGGGTCAGGAGGAGCGGTCTGTGTAATAGAGGGGTCAGGAGGGAGCAGTCTGTGTGATAGAGGGGTCAGGAGGAGCAGTCTGTGTAATAGAGGGGTCAGGAGGGAGCAGTCTGTGTGATAGAGGGGTCAGGAGGGAGCAGTCTGTGTGATAGAGGGGTCAGGAGGAGCAGTCTGTGTGATAGAGGGGTCAGGAGGGGCAGTCTGTGTGATAGAGGGGTCAGGAGGGAGCAGTCTGTGTGATAGAGGGGTCAGGAGGGAGCAGTCTGTGTGATAGAGGGGTCAGGAGGAGCGGTCTGTGTAATAGAGGGGTCAGGAGGGAGCAGTCTGTGTGATAGAGGGGTCAGGAGGAGCAGTCTGTGTAATAGAGGGGTCAGGAGGGAGCAGTCTGTGTGATAGAGGGGTCAGGAGGGAGCAGTCTGTGTGATAGAGGGGTCAGGAGGAGCAGTCTGTGTGATAGAGGGGTCAGGAGGGGCAGTCTGTGTGATAGAGGGGTCAGGAGGGAGCAGTCTGTGTGATAGAGGGGTCAGGAGGGAGCAGTCTGTGTGATAGAGGGGTCAGCAGGAGCAGTCTGTGTGATAGAGGGGTCAGGAGGGAGCAGTCTGTGTGATAGAGGGGTCAGGAGGGAGCAGTCTGTGTAATAGAGGGGTCAGGAGGGAGCAGTCTGTGTGATAGAGGGGTCAGGAGGGAGCAGTCTGTGTGATAGAGGGGTCAGGAGGGTGCTGTCCTTGGTCGGAAACGCACCGACTATCAGGATATACCCAGTGCATCCCATGTCGCAAAGAGGTATCATTTGTGTAGGATTAAATTCCACTCGAATATATTTGTTCATCTCCAGTGGACACTCAAAATCCAGAAATTGTGATGAACTCCGAGCATTGATGAGACGAGAGCAGGTCAGCACAGTCCAGTTCTGGCCCAGAAGCTGATATGGCAGATGGAAAACTCTCGACTATCAGCGTCTCCCATAATCTACAACGGCGAATGCTGAATTCAAAATCTGTTCCTTTCAGGATTGTGAATGAGGGAAGACGACCTCTATCTTCCTGATAGGTGGGAGTCCTAAAAATGGAAACATCTCTTTTTAGATGTCTATGATGTTTTGCTGTGATCCATGAGATTGGTCCAATCTGACAATGTGGTTCGTGGACCAAAAAATGGGTAAATCCCCTACTTGATCGAAACAAGAGCCCCTTTCTCATGAGGTTTGGAGCCGATTTGAGCGTGTGAGACACGTTGTGCTTCACAGTAACACAGGCCCCATGGTGTTGTGATGTCGTGGACCCCAGGGGTCACAGGTAACAACACCTACCACATTACACACACACCCCCATCCCTTATGAGGACACACCCGTCACCCGAAAGGGAGACCTGATGCCTCCCTCAGGGCCAGAAGGGCACGCCAGGTGGGCGGAGTCAGGCGGAAAGGCACGCCCACCGAGGAGACTACTGTCCTGAGGCAGGAAGTACAGTTCAGTTTTTAGAGTTTGGAGAAGAGAGTAGAGTGTGAGAGTGACAGGAGTTGTAGAGCTGTCAGGGACCCGGGTTGGAACCTGGGATCCCCGTAACGTCAGGCAAGCAGATGGTGGTGGCCGTCTGCAGGATTACCGGTACAGCAACCGACGGAACCGTAGGGACCGGGACAGGGTTGGAGCCCGCCGGCCCTGAACCGGGGAGTCAACCGTTTACCGGAGCACCAGAAACCGGGTACTCAAACCCCGTCCTAACTTAGAAGCCACTGAGTATAGGCAAATTAACTGATTGCAGTCTGGACCTCACGGGTTCATTCTCACCCAAAGTCCCGAAAGAAGGCAAAAGCCCACCGATACCGGGTGAGAGCCACCGCCAAGGGCCAAACATCTGATGGGCCAGCGCCTGCGGGCAACCGAGGGCTCCTCCGGCAGCTCAACACCAGAGAGCGGGCTACCACTGTCCAGGCAGGGTAGCCAAAAACCACAACAAGAGGTGCAAGGGAAAGGGGCCACCATCAGCCTCACAAGGGACACAAGCAGCCGGCTGCGGGTCCCAACCATACCCAAACTTGGTTTACCAGTGACTCTGAGTGTGAATTAATCGTGAGTACACCAGTGCCATCCGGGCACGACACTGCACCGCAGCACGGCACCCTGCACCCCGACAACAGCACCGTCGCCAGCACGTCCCCACCGGGCCCCGGGACACACCGCCCCTACCCACGGAGGGGCTGATATCAAGGCTGCGGTCGCAACACCAATCCCGGAAAAGCCCCCATCACTCCAGCCGCAGCGGTGGTGCATCCCGTCACCATGACCCGTGGGTGGCGTCATGACCCGTCCAACGATAACGCGGCCCCCGGCTGTGCACCTCGTCCCACACCACCACCCAATTGCCTCCCCTTAACAGAGCGACGTGGCCCCCAGTCCGGAGGCGCTCGTGCCACCGACAAAACCAAGCCCGGACCTCGAGCGGCTCGGCCCGAGCAGCGGAGAGCGGCCGGGCCCCTCTCAGGGCGGTACACATCGACTCTTCTGGAGTCACGAACAGGATTTGGACAGTCCACTTACCTGTGGAAGTGTGCCTTAGAAGTATCCGTCAGCGGCGTCCTGCCGAAAAAGTTGAAGTTCCGCCATCTTGGGGCGAAAGTTTCCCGCTCGAGTCGTCTTCCCCGAGCAGTGAAGGCGCGAAGGTGAAGCCCCGCCCCCGAAGGAGAAGTGCTAGGAGTGCTGAAGTTGGCATTGACAGGAGAAGAGATCCTAGCCTACCCCGACTACGGCCTTCCCTTCATGTTGTACACGGACGCCAGCAATGTGGGCCTAGGCGCTGTACTGTCCCAGATACAGGACGGAAAGGAGAAGGTGATCGCCTATGCTAGCCGGAAGCTTCGACCCACCGAGCGGAACCCCGAGAACTACAGCTCCTTTAAACTGGAGTTCCTGGCCCTGGTGTGGGCAATAACTGAAAGGTTCCAGCACTACCTGGCCGCAGCAAAGTTCACCGCTTATGTCGCGGGCAGAGGAGGGGACGCTGCGCTCACCCACTGCTCGGGTCCGGCTGCTGCTGCTGCTGCTCGGTGGTGGCTCGAGCGGTGGGCCGGATCCCGGGGACTCGAGCGGCGTTCCTCGCCCGTGAGTGAAAGGGGGGTTGGTGTGTGGTTTGGGGATATTTGGTTGTCTCGGGGCCCCGGTGAGGGTTTTAGGGATGGCAGGCAGGTTACGGGGCCTGGTGAGGTGCAGGGTCGCGGGGGCAGCGCTGTGCCGCACGGCACGGTGGTACTCACTCAGCCAGTAATTCACCCAGAGTCTCTGGTCAAACAAACGGCTGGATGGACGGGTCCCACAGGCGGCTGCGGTTGTTCTCCTCCCGGTAGGTTGATGGTGACTGCCTTTCCCTGCACCGGTGTTGTGTTTACGGTTCCAATGGCTTCCCAGCGGTAACCCGCTCCCCAGCTTGGATGGATGCTGAGGGAGCCCCTTTTGCCCGCAGGCTCTGGCCCTGGGAACTGTAGCCTTGGCGGTGACTGTGTTTCCCTCTACGGTGTGAGCTGTTGCCTTCAATCGGGTCTTGACTGCTGGGAAACCCCGGAGGTTCCCTTCGCTAACGGATTTGACCGGTTTTATAGCAACTCCTAGCCTGGTCGGGGTCCGTAGGCCCTGCCGAATGGTGCTGGCGTCTATTCATTCCCCGATCCGGTACCGGTGGGCCACCGCCCGTCCCCGGTCCGTACGGTTCACTCTAATCAGCCTCTCCTGCAGACGGTCACCACCGTCTGCCAACCTTGCTGTATGTGCCCGGGCCACACACCCGGACACGGTCAGTCTCCTCTATTACCACTTCACTCTCCAAAACTAATCTGACTCTTTTTCCCGCCTCCAGGACCGTGAACTCCTCGGTGGGCGGGGCCAACCGCCTGGCCCACCCCCTGGTGTGGACATCAGCCCCTGGAGGAAGGCAACAAGGATTTGTGTTTAACCTGGGTGTGCCTAGCCGGGGTGTGGGGTGTGTTGGCGTAGTACCTGTGACGACCTGGCTTGTCCAGGGCGCCACACTTACACGGACAACAACCCGTTAACGCACCTGGACACGGCCAAGCTGGGCGCCCTCGAGCAAAGGTGGATGGCTTGGTGTCTAATCACGACTTCACTGTTAAGTACTGGGCCGGGCGCAAGAACACCAACGCAAACGCCCTGTCCAGGATGCCGCATCTATCTGACGAGGGGGCGGATGAGGACCGTCTGGAGGAGATAGAGCTGCCCGCGTTTCACCGGCCACAGGAGGAGAAGCCCTGTGTGGCCCAGCAGCAGGTGGACCTCGATCCGCTGCCCAGTCAGGAGTGGCGAGAAGTCCAAGACCAGGCGCCTGTGGTCAGACTGGTCAAGACCCTGCTAGCCCAAGGCGTGCGCCGAATGGACTCAGCGGCCCCTTCCGAGGCCCAGCGACTGTGGAAAGAGAGGGCTCGCCTGTGCCTGTACCAGCAGAAGTTGTACCGGGAGTTGATTGACCCGAAGACCCACGAGAAAGTTCGCCAGTTGGTGGTGCCTCAGGATTGTGTAACCAAGGTCCTTCGAGCTTATCATGATGGCGCTGGGCACTTCGGCTGGAAGAAGCTGGAGATGCTGTTACGAGAGCGGTTCTACTGGAGTGGGATGCGGGATTCCGTAGAGGCGTGGTGCCGAGAGTGCGGCCCTTGTACGCTGAGAAGACGGGATGAAACTAGCCAAAGGGCCCCGCTGCAGCCGATTGTTACCCACCAGCCGCTGGAATTGGTTGCCTTGCACCATGTCAAGCTTGCGCCCAGCCAAAACGGGTACACATACGCCTTAACCATCGTGGACCACTACTCCAGATTCATGGTGGTTGTCCCGGTAAAATATCTGACTGGCCACACCACTGCCAGGGCCTTTCAAGCCTACTTCTGCCGGCCCCATGGCTACCCGGAAAAGGTGCTTACGGATCAGGGTCCGGCCTTTGAAGCAGACGTGTTCCAGGAGTTCTGCCACTTGTACGGGTGCAAGAAAATCCGGACCACCCCCTACCATTTCCAGACCAACGGGATGTGTGAGAAAATGAACCATCTTGTCCTGAACCTCCTCAAAACATTGCTCCTGGAAGAGCGGAACTTGTGGCCGGAGAAGCTGCCCGACTTGGTAGATATGTACAACAACATACCCTGCATTTCCACCAAGTGTACCCCGGCGTACCTGATAAGGGCCCGACCCGGGCGACTGCCGGTGGACCTAAAGATGGGCTTGGAAGCGCCCGAAGCCCTGCCCTCCACCGCCAGCTGGGATGCCAAACGCCAAGTACAGTACCGGCGGATTCAGGAGTATGTAGAGCGGAACCTGCGTCAGAGCCGGGAGAAGCAGGAACAGCGCTTTAACCAACGAGCTCCAGCTACTCCCTTCGAACCCGGAGATGTGGTGCTGAAGCGTAAACGCAGAACCCATAAGCTTGATGATCAATGGGAGAGGACCCCATATGTTATACAGCCCACCGGATGGGAGAATGAGAAGACCTACCTGATCAGTCGTGACCATGGGAGAACCACGGCTACCGTTTCCAGGGACCACCTGAAGAAATGCCCGGATCCCCTGAAGTTGGTAGAAGAGGCCCTAGTCCTGTGCCCCGTGATGAGGCAACAAAGAAGAAGGTGATCCATACTGTTATGGGAGATTTTCCAGTAGACTGGCCCATGCAGAATGGTGCGGTGATTGTTCCCGTGATAATGTTCCCGCAACCCGCGGAAGAAGTGGAGACGGAAACACCCGCCAGAGAACCAGCAGAGCCAGTGCCCAGGGATGCACCTACCCCCAGTTCCCCTAGGCCTCTACCTACTCCACCCGACATCCGGGAAGAGGGACCTGTTGTCCCCGCTCCCCCTGTTACCTCCCAATTACACTCCAGTACTGAGGTGATCCACCCGCCCCAACCTAGGCAGGCCCCCGCTTAGGTACAGGGAGACTGCCATTTGACTGCAGCAGAGCAGGCTGGGGTCCGGTCACCACCGGGACCGGTGACCATCCTCCGGGGAGCCCTTGAGAAACTGCCGGGTGCGCCGCACCATACCCGTTCCCGCCTGGGTGATCTGGCCATGTCCCTGTTTCCGGACTGGGGAAAAGGGGTGTTGCCCATTTCTTAGGGGCAGTGTGTCGCCCTGGGCAAGCCAGGGGACACAGGTCACACACCACCACACCCTACATCCCAGGTAGGCACATCTAAGCTGAACCAAAAATCCTTGTTGCCTTCCTCCAGAGGCTGATGATTCACACCAGGGGGTGGGCCAGGCGGTTGGCTCCGCCCACCGAGGAGATCACAGCTCTGGAGGCGGGAAGTACCAGGCAGATTAGCCCAGGCAGGGCAAGAGTGAAGTCTAGCTGAGGGCTAGAAAAGAGTAAACAACTAAGTGAAAGTGAAGGAAAGAGAAGTAGTAAAGGAGGAAAGCAAGAGTGGTGACAGAGAGAGAAAAGCCTGAAGTAGTCCAGCTGAGTGCAGGACAGCTCAGCAAGGTCAGCAACGGCGGTGACTGTCTGGAGGGGGACCGTTTGGAAGTTCCTGGAAGGACCCCGTAGGCTGTGTGCCCGGTGGTCTGGAGCAGTGTTCCGAAGGACAGTCAGCACCAGGGCAGGGGCCTCTCGGACCCCGGCAAGGCTTGGAGTCGCCGTAAATTGCCGAATCCGTCAGTGAAGGGGACGTAGATCCCCCAACAACCAAGACCCGAGTGAAGGCAACAGCCCAACCTGTACAACAGAGACACCGCCACCGCCAGGGCACCAGTTTCTGAGGGCCAGCGCCTGCGGGCAAAGAGTAGAGCTCCTCCGGCCCAGCTTGAAGCCGGGGAGCGGGTTACCGGTGGGAACCCATCGCAACCAACAAGTACACAAGGTGCAAGGAAGAGGGACATCACCGTCACCTACTGGGAGAGCAATTGCAGCCGTCCGTGGGACCGTCTTACCAGCCGTTTGGTTTACCGTACAAACTGTGTCAACGTTTCAGGCTGAGTGAGTACCACAGTGCCGCAAGGCACAGCGCTGCCCCCGCGTCCCTGCGCCCACCAGGCCCTGCACCTCCCAAACCGTCACCGGGCCCCGGGATCACCGACCCCTACCCACGGAGGGGCAACACAACACCTGGCTGCTCCGCATCACTATCCCCGGGACCCCCGTATTGAGCAGCGGTGGTGAAATCACCACAACCGTGGGTGGCGTCACGGACTATAAACAATCCCCACACCCAACCAACCCCTTTCACTCACGGGCGAGGAGTGCCGCTCGAGAAACCCCCGGGATCCGGCCTACAGCTCGAGCCACCACTGAGCAGCGGCCGCCGGACCCGAGCAGAAGGGATGAGCGTAGTGTGCTGACACCCTCCTCCCCGCCCGCGACAACTTGGCGTCACGAACAGGATCTTACCGCTCTGCCGTCAGGTAGAGGTGCGCCTTGTTACCGCCGGAGGTATCCGGCAGAAAAATTTCAGAAGCCGCCATCTTTGGCGCGAAAAGTTCCCGCTCAAGCGTCTTCTCGAGCAGTAGAGGCGCGAAGGCCAAAACCCCGCCCCGAGAGAGGAGGGGCCGAAAAGAGCTAAGGGGGACGCGATGGCGGCTGGCCGCATGTAGCTGCGGCTATAAAAGCAGGGACGCCAGGACTCTGCAAACATACCGTTTCTGGAAGCAAAAGAAGAAGCCATCATGTGGATGCCGTCCCGTGACACCGTAGCCCCCGCGCCTGGAACCGCGGCGTGGGTGGAGATCCGAACCGCGCAGCTCTACCAAAGGCTGCAGGTCAGGATGCAGCTCCTCATGGAGGAGTGGGAGGCCGACATGGCGGACGTTGTAGCCACCGTGCGGAGACGCGAGGAGGAAGCGGAGAAAGGGAGGGTGAGTGACCCACGTCCCGATGCCCTTGGAGGGCCGGTCATCGCGGCTGTGGGGCCTGGTCCAAGCCCTCTCCCCCCGTTGCCTCCCTCGCCACCCGTTCCGGAGGCCGTGACCCCGCCACTAGGCCTGCTACCACCGCAACCGGTAGCAGTACCCAGCGTCCCCGCCCAAGCGGGCCGACCTGTAGCCGGAGCCCGCGGCACACCGGAGGTGTTACCGTGGAAGACGCCGAAGGAGAAACCGGAGGCATCCCCCGAAAAATCCCCCGCGTCGGAGCCGATGACCCGCTGTGAGCCGAAGGCCCAGCAGCGGAAAGCCCATATGCCCATCCCCCACACCTCGGCTGAGGTAGCGCCGGGTTGTTGTTGCAAGGCAGCGCCCAAGGCCAAGACACCGCGGGACCTGTCGCCCATACTCCTGACAGTGGGCAACGTCCAGGATGTCCCGCGGGGCCCGACCCGTGCGCCGGCGCTGGCAGCAGCGCCGTATTGGGATAGGGAGCCGGTACCGCTGGGCCTGGAGATCACCGAGAGGGAGCGAAAGAAGGCCGAACTGGTGGCCAGAGCGATCCGGGAGAAAGAGAACCTCCGGCAAGCAACCTCCCGTGTCCGAGGACCGTTGTACGTGGGGCAGGTGAGGCGGTTTGATGTCCGCCGGGGCTACGGGTTCATCTACGAGCCGGGCCTGGAGGCCGAAGTTTTTGTAGCCCGGCGGGATGTGAATGCCCACCTGCCTGAGGAACATCCCGGCCGCAATCTGATGCCGGGTGACATCGTACAATACACCCGGTACTTTGGGGAGCGGGGGTGGTTTGCGCTGGACGCCAAACTAAGGAGTGGCCCGGAGGCCCGAGCGAGCGCAGACCTCCCTCCCCTGGCAGTGGCATCAGAGCTTGAGCAACCGGAGTAGGGCAGTGGATGCCCGCAATACCGTCCCCGTTGGGACCACCACTTTGTTGTTTGTTTGAAAGAATGATAAGAAAGATGATTAACCGAAGTTTCACCTGATTTGCTTGTGATTGAACCGGCCGGAGCCGGCACCGTTGTCCCCGTGGGGACCGTTTAAAAAGTTTTGCATGGAGGACTATCCATGGACAAGCCCGTGAACTTGCAGGGCACCCACAAACGTTAAGTGGCTTGTAAATATGTTGTTTGCAGTTACCGTTTCCGCAATGCCGCCTCCGGAGAGGCAGGTTGGAGGGAGGGCCCTCAGCAGAGCAGGCTAGGGCCCAGCCACCAAAGGAACCGGTGGCTACCCTATGGAGGGAAGGACAGATCCCGCTCGGGTACCGTGTGCTGGACTGTGTGTCAAGGGGTGCTGCCTGGGCTTTAGGGGCAGCATCAGGGCCAGGTTGCTTGGGTGGGAGAGAGCGGAAACCCTAACCGTAAACCGTTATGCAACGTTAAAGTAAATGTGCCTCCCGTTTTGGGAAGAGTTATTGAAAATGTATTTATGTGTTATTTACCTTGTTATCCCTTTTTGCAGAAAAATAAAACCGGTGTAGGACGGCAGCCCGCGGACGGTCTGCATTTTGCTAAGGGGGAATGTGTCGCCCTGGGCAAGCCAGGGGACACAGGTCACACACCACCACACCCTACATCCCAGGTAGGCACATCTAAGCTGAACCAAAAATCCTTGTTGCCTTCCTCCAGAGGCTGATGATTCACACCAGGGGGTGGGCCAGGCGGTTGGCTCCGCCCACCGAGGAGATCACAGCTCTGGAGGCGGGAAGCACCAGGCAGATTAGCCCAGGCAGGGCAAGAGTGAAGTCTAGCTGAGGGCTAGAAAAGAGTAAACAACTAAGTGAAAGTGAACGAAAGAGAAGTAGTAAAGGAGGAAAGCAAGAGTGGTGACAGAGAGAGAAAAGCCTGAAGTAGTCCAGCTGAGTGCAGGACAGCTCAGCAAGGTCAGCAACGGCGGTGACTGTCTGGAGGGGGACCGTTTGGAAGTTCCTGGAAGGACCCCGTAGGCTGTGTGCCCGGTGGTCTGGAGCAGTGTTCCGAAGGACAGTCAGCACCAGGGCAGGGGCCTCTCGGACCCCGGCAAGGCTTGGAGTCGCCGTAAATTGCCGAATCCGTCAGTGAAGGGGACGTAGATCCCCCAACAACCAAGACCCGAGTGAAGGCAACAGCCCAACCTGTACAACAGAGACACCGCCACCGCCAGGGCACCAGTTTCTGAGGGCCAGCGCCTGCGGGCAAAGAGTAGAGCTCCTCCGGCCCAGCTTGAAGCCGGGGAGCGGGTTACCGGTGGGGACCCATCGCAACCAACAAGTACACAAGGTGCAAGGAAGAGGGACATCACCGTCACCTACTGGGAGAGCAATTGCAGCCGTCCGTGGGACCGTCTTACCAGCCGTTTGGTTTACCGTACAAACTGTGTCAACGTTTCAGGCTGAGTGAGTACCACAGTGCCGCAAGGCACAGCGCTGCCCCCGCGTCCCTGCGCCCACCAGGCCCTGCACCTCCCAAACCGTCACCGGGCCCCGGGATCACCGACCCCTACCCACGGAGGGGCAACACAACACCTGGCTGCTCCGCATCACCATCCCCGGGACCCCCGTATTGAGCAGCGGTGGTGAAATCACCACAACCGTGGGTGGCGTCACGGACTATAAACAATCCCCACACCCAACCAACCCCTTTCACTCACGGGTGAGGAGTGCCGCTCGAGAAACCCCCGGGATCCGGCCTACAGCTCGAGCCACCACTGAGCAGCGGCCGCCGGACCCGAGCAGAAGGGGTGAGCGTAGTGTGCTGACACCCTCCTCCCCGCCCGCGACAGCAGCATCAAGGCTAGGTTGTTTAGGTGGGAAAGGCGGAAGGACATGAACCCGTTCCGTAATAAAGTTATGCAACGTTAAAGTAAAATGCCTCCCGTTAAGGGAAGACCTGCAGAAATCATATATTGTACAAATGTTATTATAATTGTGTTTCCCGTTTTCCAGTTAAAAAGAAAAATAAACCGGAGTTGGTCGGGCAGCCCGCGGACGGTCTGCATTAAACGAAGGGGGAATGTGACGCCCAGGACCCCAGGGGTCACAGGTAACAACACCTACCACATTACACACACACCCCCATCCCTTGTGAGGACACACCCGTCACCCGAAAGGGAGACCTGATGCCTCCCTCAGGGCCAGTAGGGCACACCAGGAGGGCGGAGTCAGGTGGAAAGACACGCCCACCGAGGAGACTACTGTCCTGAGGCAGGAAGTACAGTTCAGTTTTTAGAGTTTGCAGAAGAGAGTAGAGTGTGAGAGTGACAGGAGTAGTAGAGCTGTCAGGGACCCGGGTTGGAGCCTGGGATCCCCGTAACGTCAGCCAGGCAGACGGTGGTGGCCGTCTGCAGGAGTACCGGTACAGCCTCCGGGGGAACCGTAGGGACCGGGCCAGGGTTGGAGCCCGCCGGCCCTGAACCGGGGACTCCACCATTTACCGGAGCACCAGAAACCGGGTACTCAGACCCCGTCCTAGCTTAGAAGCCACTGAGTATAGGCAAATTAACTGATTGCAGTCTGGACCTCACGGGTTCATTCTCATCCAAAGTCCCGAAAGAAGGCAAAAGCCCACCGATACCGGGTGAGAGCCACCGCCAAGGGCCAAACATCCGATGGGCCAGCGCCTGCGGGCAACCGAGGGCTCCTCTGGCAGCTCAACACCGGAGAGCGGGCTATCACTGTCCATGCAGGGGAGCCAAAAACCACAACAAGAGGTGCAAGGGAAAGGGGCCACCATCAGCCTCACAAGGGACACAAGCAGCCGGCTGCGGGACCCGACCATACCCGAACTTTGGTTTACCAGTGACTCTGAGTGTGAATTAATCGTGAGTAAGCCAGTGCCATCCGGGCACGACACTGCACCGCAGCACGGCACCCTGCACCCCGACAACAACACCATCGCCAGCACGTCCCCACCGGGCCCCGGGACACACCGCCCCTATCCACGGAGGGGCTGACATCTAGGCTGCGGCCGCAACACCGATCCCGGACGAAACCCCATCACTCCAGCCGCAGCGGTGGTGCATCCCGTCACCACGACCCGTGGGTGGCGTCATGACCCGTCCGACGATAACGCGGCCCCCGGCTGCGCACCTCGTCTCACACCACCACCCCACTGCCTCCCCTTAACAGAGCGACGTGGCCCCCGGTCCGGAGGCGCTCGTGCCACCGACAACCTGAGCCCGGACCTCGAGCGGCTCGGCTTGAGCAGCGGAGAGCGGCCGGGCCGCTCTCAGGGCGGTACAGTGTCAGTCTGGGCCACTGGATGCCAATCTGGGGGGGTCAGTCAGACCCTGTGAGCAAATAACAGGTTTACGTAAGACATTGGCTTGCCCCTCTCATGGCACCGATCATTGACCACTTGCCTTTTCTTTTTTCATGGTCGATGATGGTTAATTGTATTACCTCGTCTTCTTTTTAACACTTGTCCCCTGCTGCCGGCCACAGCAGTCACATTAAGCCGCACAGATCCTTACGGTGCCCGGAGCTGAGGACAGGAGATCCATGCTCCCGCGTCACCGCAGACTAATAGGAATAGATTGCTCTAATGTCTGATCCGAAGCCACAGACACAACGTAGCAGCAGGGACTGATCCATCAGTTTATTACCGGGTTCAGGTACCGGTCCCATAGAAATAGCCGACAAGTGTAGACAAAATGCTCCAAATGTCAGAGTGCAATGGAGACCAGGAGGGAAAGAGTGTGACAATGACGACCCCCGGGAGGAGACCACTGGTGACCAGGCTTGAAAATCACAACTGAAAATATCTTCGCCCAACATACTTTGGGTTACGTTCAATAGCGAAGACTTGGAGGCCAACAATGTTGGATGGACCATTGTGCTGGAATTTACCGGATCCCATGAACTCTACGACCAAATTCCCACCCCCTGAATGTACAACTGGACACCAAGCGAAGTATCATGCAGAAGACCTTCATGAGGCTTCATCGTCAGCCATCTTTACTGGTTATCCAGGTGGTCTCTACTTTTATTGGGAACCTTCTGGATCTGCCAGGAGAGTTGGCATGTGTGATCCACAGGGGTCAGAGGTCCAAACTAAAGTTTTTAGAACTCAGTACCAAATTTGTCACAAGGCCTGTTTTTGCTTCTCTGCTTGTGCAGCTGTCAACCAATAAAAAGAATCATGCTCTTGACTCTTTCTGTCCATGCAAGTCCAGTGGGTGGTCCTATTCAGTGATTGCCCGCTTTCTATGCTTGTGCAGCTGTCAATCAATAAGTAGGACCACCCACTTGACTTTTTCCATGCATGCAAGTCTAGCTGGCGGTCCTATTAAGTGATTGCCCTCCTTCTCTGCTTGTGCAACTGGCTCGCCCACCCCAGGGCTATGGGACACCCGGTGCCGGGCCGGACTAGTCCGGTGGTAGTCAGTGGTGGCTGGGCCCGGCTCCGTGGCCCTGGTGGGTGTCAGTAGAATATGTGGCTGTTGACTTTAAGTTTGCATTCGTGACGCCACCTGTGGTCTGCGGCTATTAAGCCGCCGCTGCTGTGTAAGGCCTCCGGGGTGATGAAGTGGCAGCAATGGTGGTACTGCTCCCCACAGGTGGAGCGGTGCCCCGGGACACAGTTGGTGCTTGTGGAAGTCTATGGTGTTGTGTGACTAACACGGTGCAGGGCCGACAAGCAATGAAAGAAACAGGCACAAACAGTAGTCTCTTTACCTTCTCCTCTTTTACTCGGCAGAAGTTTAGTCCAGGGAGACCGTCACAGATGGTAAAGATGATCCGGCCAGCCTGGAAGTGCCTGGGGTGATCTTTGGCCAGTTGAGTATGAGGCCTACTCCTTAATCTTTCTTTGCTGTTTTAGGACACTGCACTTTGGGTTAGCAATTGCCCTCCTGCTGCTGGGACTGGTGGTTCGTCCCTTTTTCTGTGGGGTAGACTGCGCAGGCCCTCTCTGGTGCTTCTCTGCTGGAGTCCACACCGGGCCCTTGGGATGCAGCTGTACCCTCAGTTTGCTTCTGGGCCAGGGGGCTTGCAGCTCTCCTGCCCTCCGGATTCAGCTACCAGGGATGGATTTTATGCCCTGGCAACTACAGACTCCGATGTCCGAGTCTCTGCTGTGCCTCTCTGCTCCCCTTGCTTCACTGGGCCAAGCTATCCCAGCTCTAGGCCCCAGTTTCACAAGGCAGCACTACTCTCCGTCTGTCCTCTTTCACTCCTGTCTCCAGACTAACTACTACTTCCTCCCTCCAGCCAGACTTAAGGAATGCTCCCTGAAGCTCCAGGTTCAGAGCTCCCCCTGCTGGCCGGAGGGAGAACTGCGTTGGGTGTTACACTTACTGGCCAATAGATCTCCCAATTACCTCCAGGCTCAGCATTAACCCTTTGGAAGGGCAATGCTGTTGTGGCGACCAGGTCCTGGGGCGCCACACTCCCCCTTAGTTAAATTCAGTACTCCCGGACTGTAGAAACAAACATGACATGTTAGAACATTTCATCCCATTATGGGAGGCACAAATACTTTAACGTTACAAACTTAAACATTACTATAAGAGTCCAGTGTGGCTCCCTGCCGGGTGTCCATTACACTGCTCCATGGGGGACCCGCCGCGATCAAACCCCCAACGTAGGCTCTGGGCGTGCGTCAGAGCATTGATGACCCCACTCTATGCACGCCGGACGGGTTTTT
Organism: Anomaloglossus baeobatrachus; assembly: GCF_048569485.1. Classification (NCBI taxonomy): domain Eukaryota; kingdom Metazoa; phylum Chordata; class Amphibia; order Anura; family Aromobatidae; genus Anomaloglossus; species Anomaloglossus baeobatrachus. The sequence continues at coordinate 564,125,457 of NC_134358.1, read as the reverse complement.
CTTCAGGGGTGTTGAGCACACTGGTGCTAACTATGAACAATTTAGGTGTTGGCCACCCATAGTCCAGTGGCCCAATTGTCCATTTTCGCAATCAAAGAAAAAGAAAAACATTTTGTACACAACATTACAGACATTTCGCATAACTATTTACATTCTAATAAGTACTCCTTCTTTTTCCCTTATACAGTTGATTCTCTATACCTTGGAGGGGGTTGTCCCCGAGTGCTGCGTTGAGACCTGCGTAGCTCTGGTGTTTGCCCCTGACTACTTGGTGTGTCTTCTACCTCAGCACTACAGGTTGGCCTAACCCCGATAGGTAAGCGTGATGATTGCCTATGTGGTCTAAGAGTCGCCAAGGGTATGACAGGTTCACCGCTGACAGGGGGTTGATCCTCCTGTTCCACTGCTGGCGTGTCATCTCGTGTTGGAGCGGACGGTTCTTTAGGTGGATCCGGAACCTCTTCTGTTTCTGGCTCGACCAACTGCGGAAACGTCAAAACTGGTACCACTATGGCATTGTTTATTCGGGTCCAAGTTTTGGGGAATTTTCCAAGGATTGTTTGGATCATCTCCCCCTCTTTCTCTTGACTTTGGGGACTTCCTTGTACTTCTTCCATTTCTCTTTGGATTCTGCACCGTTCAGGGCACGCTTTCAGGCGGTCTCGAGAAATTGCTTGATAGGTCTTGCCTTCATCCTTGCTTATGAGGCATACCTTACTATTGTCAAAGTTGGAGGGGATAATGGTGTAGGGCTCGTTTTCCCACTGATCATCCAATTTATGCGTCCTCCGCTTCTTCTTGAGGACTTGTTCTCCAGGTGCTAAGGGAGTTGCTGGGGCTGTTTGATTGTAATGCTGCTCTTCTCTCGTTCTTGCTTGAGACAGGCTCCTCTCTACGCATTCCTGGACCTTACGGTACCGCTGCTGCCGTTCTGTATCCCAATCATCTATTTCTTGAACCGCCTCAGGCGACACAGTCCCCATCTCAAAGTCTACAGGCAACTTGCCAGGTCTGGCTCGCATCAGGTAAGCGGGGCTGCAGTTGGTCGAATTTACTGGGATATGGTTGTACAGGTCTACCAGATCTGGCAACTTCTCTGGCCATTGGTTCCTTTCTTCCAGAGGTAGGGTCTTCAGCATATCAATAACCACATGGTTCATTTTCTCGCACAGTCCATTGGTTTGGGGGTGGTACGGTGTGGTTCGGATTTTCTTACAGCCGTACATGTTACAGAACTCTTGGAACACTTCGGCCTCGAATGCAGGACCTTGATCAGTCAGTACCCTTTCCGGATAACCGTGAGGCCGACAAAAGGATGCCTGGAACGCTCCAGCTGCTGTTCTGGCTGTTTGGTCCTTCACAGGCACTACTACCAGGAAACGTGAGTAATGGTCCACAATGGTGAGGGCGTACACATAGCCTGACCGGCTTGGTGTTAACTTCACGTGGTCCAGGGCCACCAACTCCAGGGGCTGCTTCGTGACAATTGGCTGTAGGGGAGACCTTTGGCTGGCATCATCCTTCCGCCTCAGGTTACACGGGCCACAGTCTCGGCACCACTTCTCGATCATCTTTCTCATGTGCACCCAATAGAACCGATCACGGAGTAGGGCCTCCAACTTCTTCCACCCGAAGTGTCCTGCGTTATCATGATAAGCTGCTAGGACCATTGGAGCATCCCTCTGCGGAACCACTATCTGCCAGACAAGTTCATTTGTTCGCCAGTTGACATATCTCTTGCAGAGCTTGCCTTGGTAGGTGAACAGTCGTCCCCTCTCTTTCCACAACTGCTGGGCTTCTTCTGGAGCATCTGGGCCAAGATGAGTCTCAGCTTGTGCTAGCTTTTCTTTGACCAATCGCACAGCCGGGTCACCGTTCTGTGTCTCTTCCCAATTATGGTGGAGTAATGGGTTAACCGAGACCTCGTGTTGGCTCGAGCGCTTCACTCCCACAGCATGCTCACACTGGGAAACACCCTGATGATGGAAAGCCGGTAACTCTATCTCTTCGAGTTCATCCAGGTCTTCTCCAGATTCGGGTAAGTGAGGCATTCTGGACAGCGCATCAGCATTGTTATTCTTCTTGCCAGCCCGATACTTGATGGTAAAGTCAAAGTTAGACAGCCGGGCCATCCATCGCTGTTCCAACGCACCTAACTTGGCTGTTGCCAGGTGTGTCAACGGATTGTTGTCCGTGAAGATGGTGAACTTGGCCGACGCCAGATAGTGCTTGAAGCGTTCAGTCACTGCCCAAACAATAGCGAGGAACTCCAGCTTGAAGGAACTGTAGTTTTCTGGATTCCTTTCTGTGGGCCGAAGCTTCCTACTGGCGTACGCTATCACCCTCTCTCTGCCTCCCTGCACCTGGGACAGAACTGCTCCCAGTCCCACGTTGCTGACATCTGTGTACAGTACAAACGGCTGGCTGTAGTCAGGGTAGGCCAGAATCTCTTCTCCCGTGAGAGCCCCTTTCAGCCGGACAAAGGATGTTTCTAGTTGGCTGCTCCATTCAAATGGAGGGCTCTGCTTCTTAGCCTGCTTTGGCTGGCCCACCAGGAGATCTTGAAGGGGCGCTGCTACCTTGGTGAAACCATCAATGACCTTCGGTAGTAGCCCACCAGCCCAAGGAACTGCCGCACCTCCTTTACCGTGGTGGGTCTTGGCCAGTCCTTGATTACGGTGACTTTCTCCGGATCAGGTGCCACACCTTCTGCGCTGACCACATGACCCAGGTACTGTACCTTTGGCTTCAAGAGGTGACATTTGGACGGCTTTATCTTCAGGCCATATTTCGACAAGGACTCAAACACTTCTGCTAAGTGCCTCAGGTGGTCTTCATAAGTCTTGGAGTAGACTATGACGTCATCCAGGTACAATAGCACGGTTTCAAAGTTGTGGTGGCCCAAGCAGCACTCCATCAACCTTTGGAATGTCCCTGGGGCGTTGCAGAGCCCGAATGGCATACAGTTGAACTCACAGAGGCCCATTGGTGTCGTGAATGCAGTCTTCTCCTTGTCCGCCTCTGCCACGGGAACCTGCCAATACCCACTGGTGAGATACAAGGTGGAGAAATAGTTAGCTGACTTTAAGGCTGTTAGTGACTCCTCTATTCTGGGCAGTGGATAAGCATCTTTATGTGTAATGCGGTTAATTTGCCTGTAATCTACGCACATTCTCATTGTACCATCTTTTTTCTTTACGAGCACTAGGGGAGCTGCCCAGGGGCTACAACTATCTCTGATAACCCCAGCCTCCTTCATTTCCCGCAACATTTCTTTGGCACGCTGATACTGTGCGGGGGGCACAGGGCGGTATCTCTCTTTAATGGGATGATGATCACCCGTGGGGATTTGATGTTTAACCCCTTTCACTTGCCCAAAATCTAGGGGGTGTTTGCTGAAGACCCGCTCGTACTCCTGTACCACCCGGTAAACCCCATGCTTTTGGTGTGAGGGGGTGGAGTCGGTGCCCACATGTAATTTTTGGCACCAGTCTTCCAGCTGCCCCTTGGAGCCATTGTCTTCTGCCTGGTCGGACGGGATCAAGGGTTCCACCGCTTTGATGGTATTGTTGCTGACAGTGTACAGTTTTGCTACAGTGGCGTACCGGGGCAATTTGGCCTCCTCCTCCCCACAATTCAGGACACGGACGGGCACTCTCCCCTTGCGGACGTCTGCTACCCCTCTGGCTACCAGGACTCCCGGCCTACTGTCTGAATACACCGGTTCTACCAAGGCATGGTAATCCTGACCCCTGAGGCCTATTGCTGCCCGACACCATATCAACATTTCACTTCTTGGGGGTATTGCAATGGGGAGGGGGTCACTTACCCTCACACTGCCAATTTCTCCTCCGGCCAGCTCTACCTGCTGCCTCCTCATCAGGGCTCTGATCTCCCTCTGTAGGGCACGCTGCTGCCCGGAGCTGGCGGTTTCAGACGCCTGTTGCAACAAAATTATCACTTCGGCAATACAATTTTCTATCACATTTGTACCAATGGTTAGCAGTGGTTCAGATTCTTTGCGATCAATATCTACAATTATCATCCCCTGACATGGCAATTCTACCCGCCCCACTTTAATGGTTACTTCTTTGTACCCAATTTGGGGTAAGGGCTGACCATTACTGGCCACAATTGTTAAATCATCATCTGGGCCATGGTCAATGTCTGAATCAGCCCAATATCTTTTGTACAGTTTGTAGGGGATGGTTGTTACCTGGGACCCCGTATCCAGGAGGGCATTCAAAGGGATCCCATCCAGCACAATAGGAAGGACCGGGCGTCCTCCCACATACTTGCTGCGGCTGGGGGTTGAGCCGGGCTTCCTCACACCTGGGGGTTGGCTCCTGGCCCCAGGCTCGGCCCATTTAAAGGACAGCGTCGTGCAATGTGGCCCGCCTGGCTGCAGCGGCGGCAGATCGGTTGTCCCGTTGAATCATACCGGTCTGTGTCTCTGCCTCGGGTCGGCGGAATCCTCCTCTGTCGCATCCAGGGGACGTCATCTGGGCTGGAGGCCAACTCGAGTCTTGCAGGCGATGGGGTCACTTGTAGAGACTGCACGGTCTTGGCCAGGGCAGCTACAGTCTTGGTCAGCTCCTGGACCTGCTGTCTGAGCTCTGCAGTGGGGTCCTTATCCAGGGACTGCGCCTCAGCCCCTGCAGCGGCTCGTGTTGCAGGCACCACCCCGGGGTACGTGATAGCAAGAGGCCGGAGGGATACTGGGTCATTCGGTGTAGATTCTCTCAGTACCCGGATGGCCTGGTCCTTAAACTTTGCAAAGTCCAGAGCAGGGTTCTGCAGGACCATGATACGCAGCTGTGTCCTGTGGGCATCTGACAGGAGCCCCTCTATGAACTGCTCAGTTAGGAGTTTGTGTTCCTCACGTACACTCTCTGGGTCCACCTGTTTAACTGCTTTCAGGGCCTCCTGCAAGTTTAAGGCATAGTCCCTTATGCTGTCTGTGGCCCGTTGCTTGCACCCAAAGAATCTCATCTTTATCTCTGCTGCGGTGCGGGTGTCAAAAGTACTCTTTAGCTTGGCCAATATCTGGGTTACTGTCCCTTTATCTGTATCAGGCCAGGACTTCACTTCACGCTGGGCTGCGCCGGCTAGCTGTCCCATTAATATGCCCACCTTCTGGCTCTCAGTCAGAGGATACACCCGGAACAAGCTGTGCAGGCTTTCCCTGAAGTCGCTCAAGGTATGGGACTCCCTGGAGTACTGCGGTAGCCATTCTGCTCCCGGGATGTACGGCATTGTGATCGGCATTACCGGCGCTGCAGCGGGGGCTGGGGCGACGGCGACTGGGATTGCTTCGGCTGGTGCTGCGGCGTCTCGGGCTATGGCAGCCACCTGCTCTCCCTCTGAGTCGGACATCTTCTTCCCCCTTAGTGAACCTTACCAGGCTCCGTTCACTTTTCAAATTTCCTTCTGGGTCGCGCGGGGTTAACAGCGCTCTGCTCTGATGGCGCGCTCCCTTCGCGCTCTTTGTCAGGCACGCCCCCCTTCTTCCTGCGCTCGGCGAGGCTAATGGCGGCGGCAGTTTTCAAACAATGAAACACGCAGTAACACAGTCTTTTAAGCGCAATTCTTCAGGCGCACAGTACCCGGTGGGACCGGGCACGAAATCCTGTTCGTGACGCCAAAATTGGCTCGCCCACCCCAGGGCTATGGGACACCCGGTGCCGGGCCGGACTAGTCTGGTGGTAGTCAGTGGTGGCTGGGCCCGGCTCCGTGGCCCTGGTGGGTGTCAGTAGAATATGTGGCTGATGACTTTAAGTTTGTGTTCGTGACGCCACCTGTGGTATGCGGCTATTAAGCCGCCGCTGCTGTGTAAGGCCTCCGGGGTGATGAAGTGGCAGCAATGGTGGTACTGCTCCCCACAGGTGGAGCGGTGCCCCGGGACACAGTTGGTGCTTGTGGAAGTCTATGGTGTTGTGTGACTAACACGGTGCAGGGCCGACAAGCAATGAAAGAAACAGGCACAAACAGTAGTCTCTTTACCTTCTCCTCTTTTACTCGGCAGAAGTTTAGTCCAGGGAGACCGTCACAGATGGTAAAGATGATCCGGCCAGCCTGGAAGTGCCTGGGGTGATCTTTGGCCAGTTGAGTATGAGGCCTACTCCTTAATCTTTCTTTGCTGTTTTAGGACACTGCACTTTGGGTTAGCAATTGCCCTCTTGCTGCTGGGACTGGTGGTTCGTCCCTTTTTCTGTGGGGTAGACTGCGCAGGCCCTCTCTGGTGCTTCTCTGCTGGAGTCCACACCGGGCCCTTGGGATGCAGCTGTACCCTCAGTTTGCTTCTGGGCCAGGGGGCTTGCAGCTCTCCTGCCCTCCGGATTCAGCTACCAGGGATGGATTTTATGCCCTGGCAACTACAGACTCCGATGTCCGAGTCTCTGCTGTGCCTCTCTGCTCCCCTTGCTTCACTGGGCCAAGCTATCCCAGCTCTAGGCCCCAGTTTCACAAGGCAGCACTACTCTCCGTCTGTCCTCTTTCACTCCTGTCTCCAGACTAACCACTACTTCCTCCCTCCAGCCAGACTTACGGAATGCTCCCTGAAGCTCCAGGTTCAGAGCTCCCCCTGCTGGCCGGAGGGAGAACTGCGTTGGGTGTTACACTTACTGGCCAATAGATCTCCCAATTACCTCCAGGCTCAGCATTAACCCTTTGGAAGGGCAATGCTGTTGTGGCGACCAGGTCCTGGGGCGCCACACAACTGTCAATCAATAAGTAGGACAACCCACTTGCCTCTTTCCATACATGTGAGCCTAGTAGGTGGTCCTATTCAGTGATTTCTGCCTTCTTTGTTTGTGCAGCTGTCAATCAATAAGTAAGACCACCCACTTGACTCTTTCTGTGCATGCGAGTCCAGTGCGCGGTCCTCTTCATTGATTGACCCACCTTTTTTGCTTGTACAACTGTCTCTTAATAAGTAGGACCACCCACTGGACTCCTTAGCATATCTTCTCATGTCCTCCTGCTCTGCCCCATCCTGCCTCCGGGATGGCAAATATTACATAATAGGTTCCCATTAAGTGGCTTCTAAAGCCAATTTACCTAAAACTGAAGAACCCCAAATTTGTTTCCTCCTCAGTCCACATGTCCCCTACATTGTATTGGTAGGCCACCTCTGAGCTCTCAATCTCTGGTGCCCAAAAATCTGGATTGATTAGTAATTTATATATTATTCACTACACAACACATGGATTTAGCCTTATTTGCCTTCACAGCAGCTGCCTGGCATTGGTTACTCTACAGATAAATTAATTTTTGAAATTGGAATTTACCATTTTTGCTGAATTTCTCTAAAATATTCAATTTACAGAAAATCAATTTGCCATGAAACACAAGTATTACAACGCCTTCATGTTCCCAGAAGAGACTTTGTGTAGCTCTCTGTGACCTCCTAGCACTGTATCAAATATCAATAATATTTATTCAATATTTTATGGATTTTTCTCCCTATTTATATGGCTAAACTGTGAGCTCAGATGTCCTCTCACTATCCAAATTCACCCTAGATTGGCTGCTGCATTCCCTGCCTCTGATTTTATACTGGCTACAATGGTATCAACCCGATTGGATGCTCCATACTGTATGATATGACGTTTATTCAATGTTTTATAGCTTTTCTTTACCTATTTCTATGACTAAACTGTGAGCTCTGATGTCCTCTCGCTATGCAGATTCACTCTAGATTGGCTGCTGCATTCCCTGTCTTGGCTTTTATACTGGCTACAATGGTCTCTCCTGATTGATTGGGTGCACTCTACCACATGATGTGATTAGGCCTGGATGTACCTGAGGTCATAAGAAGTTATCTGGCTCATGCATTCTTCTGCTTTGTGAAAAATAGGGACAGGTATTTTTTTCTTGTCTGGGTTTTGTGAATTTCCTAAAACTCGGCACAAATTAGATTTTCATCAATTCGATTTGTTCATCTCTATTTTTTACAGTTTGGCCTAGTTCTGTCATGTAATGTTGAGCTTTGCATACACCTGCGGGCGCAGGGTTGTCAAACTCTGTTCACACCACAGAGCCTGACAAGCATCTTGAAGCTTCTGTATTGTTCATTCTGAGCCGGTTGTCAGCTAGTTCAGATTCACTGGTCTCCAGCTCTGCAGGAGTTAATTCCTACAGACTGGTGAGCAGGAACTAAGAGATTCAATTATCTAATTGTCTCGTGCAGCTGTCCCCTTTCTATTTAAAGCACAACTTCCTTCTTTTATGTGCCGACTATAGCTTCAGCTTTAGCTCCAGCGATCCCGGTCTTCGTGATTTTCCTGTTTATGGAGATCCGAGTTGCGCTTCTGAGTGGTGTGTGTGTTCCCCTGTTGTGCGATACTTCCTTCCCTTTCTGTTGTTTCCCAGTACACATACGGTCTTTTTTGTTTGAGTGCGTGTATACGAGTTTCCATTCTCCCTTGTCCGTGTCGTATTGTATTTTCTGGCCCGCCCTGAAGATGTGGAAGGGGTGGAGTAGATCAGGGTTCGGACAGGAGTCAGGGTCATGCTGGGGGCTCGGACCTGATTACCATCAAATCTACCTCTGAGATAAGGGAGGGCCAGCCTGGAGTCACCCATCCCATGATTACATAACCCATTACACCCCATGACAATTTCCCTTTTATATACTCAGATAATGACAAATTAGACTCTGTAGCAAGTTATTGCATTGATACATGACCTCTGCATGTTCCTCCAGCTTCAAAATTATTCTTAATGGTGCAATTAGCCAATATGAAAAGATAAAAACGTGCACAACGGCAAATGTATCTCTTTTATCAAAATACGTAATTCAATCAGCGCCTGCGATATTAAAATGTTGGTTACATGTCCTCCCTGCTCTTACAGGGTAAACTACCCCTTCATTAACATATTCATTAACTGCATTAATATCGCGGTGATGCGACCGGCAACCTCCGCGGCTTTTCATTTAATCTCTCCGTTAATGCATCTAAAGATTTAATTCAATAAGTAACAAATCCACAAAGTGCATTACGAGACTCTCCCCGGAGTATTGGCAAGTGACTCATTCCTCCATCGCTGCGTATTCTAATCAGGTTAACGTCTTCTTCAGTCAATGACAATAATGTAATTAGTTTATTCAAAACTATTCCTTTTATTAAAATTTTGTAGCGATTCGTCGTCAGACACAACAAAGAGCCGATCATTAAAGTTTCCCGAGGAGCGCAGTCATCCCGCTGCCGCCGTCCTGGAACAATCCCGTTTTCAAACATTAGAAAGAATATTTTTTAATTAGCGGCTCAGCGAGAAATACTCGGGCGCGGTAATGTCAAACAGCTCGACCTCATTGATAAATAATGTGATAAATAGTCAATCTGCAAATAACTGTCAGTAAAATAATGTTGTTTTACCTCCGAAAAATCTCCCAATGTGCGGGAGACGACGCCTTCTGTTCAACTAGTCTACAGCCTGTTATCAAATGTAATCAATCTCCAGCAGTAGAGACATCAATGGATTACAGGAAGTGGGGGAGGGTCTCTGTCTCTCTACAGGAAGTGGGGGAGGGTCTCTGTCTCTCTACAGGAAGTGGGGGAGGGTCTCTGTCTCTCTACAGGAAGTGGAGGAGGGTCTGTCTCTCTACAGGAAGTGAGAGAAGGTCTCTGTCTCTTTACAGGAAGTGGGGGAGGGTCTCTGTCTCTCTACAGGAAGTGGGGGAGGGTCTCTGTCTCTCTACAGGAAGTGGGGGAGGGTGTCTGTCAACAGGAAGTGGGGGAGGGTCTCTGTCTCTCTACAGGAAGTGGGGGACGGTTTCTGTCTCTCTATAGGAAGTGGGGGAGGGTCCCTGTCTCTTTACAGGAAGTGGGGGAGGGTCTCTGTCTCTCTACAGGAAGTGGAGAAGGTTGTCTGTCAACAGGAAGTGGGGGAGGGTCTCTGTCTCTTTACAGAAAGTGGGGGAGGGTCTCTGTCTCTCTACAGGAAGTGGAGAAGGGTGTCTGTCAACAGGAAGTGGGGGAGGGTCTCTGTCTCTCTACAGGAAGTAGGGAGGGTCTCTGTCTCTCTACAGGAAGTGGGGGAGGGTCTCTGTCTCTCTACAGGAAGTGGAGAAGGGTGTCTGTCAACAGGAAGTGGGGGAGGGTCTCTGTCTCTCTACAGGAAATGGGGAGGGTCTCTGTCTCTCTACAGGAAGTGGAGGACGGTTTCTGTCTCTCTATAGGAAGTGGGGGAGAGTCCCTGTCTCTCTATAGGAAGTGGGGGAGGGTCCCTGTCTCTCTATAGGAAGCGGGGGCGGGTTTCTGTCTCTCTACAGGAAGTGGGGGAGAGTCTCTGTCTCTCCATAGGAAGTGGGGGCGGGTTTCTGTCTCTCTACAGGAAGTGAGGAGGGTCTCTGTCTTTCTACAGGAAGTGGAGGAGGGTCTCTGTCTCTCTACAGGAAATGGGGAGGGTCTCTGTCTCTCTACAGGAAGTGAGGAGGGTCTCTGTCTTTCTACAGGAAGTGGAGGAGGGTCTGTCTCTCTACAGGAAATGGGGAGGGTCTCTGTCACTCTACAGGAAGTGAGAGAAGGTCTCTGTCTCTCTACAGGAAGTGAGGAGGGTCTCTGTCTCTCTACAGGAAGTGGGGGAGGGTCTCTGTCACTTTACAGGAAGTGGGGGAGGGTCTCTGTCTCTCTACAGGAAGTGAGGAGGGTCTCTGTCTCTCTACAGGAAGTGGTAAGGGTCTCTGTCTCTCTATAGGAAGTGCGGGAGGGTCTCTGTCTCTCTACCTGAAGTGCTTTGATTCTTTACATAATGTGGGGGTGGGTCTCTGTCTCACTACAGAAAGAGGATTTCTATTTCTCTACAGAAAGTATTGGTGGATCTTTGTCTCGCTATAGGAAGTGGGTGGGTCTCTGTCTCTCTACAGAAAGTGGGGGTGTAGTTGTCTCTCTAAAAAAAGTAGGTGGGTGTTTATCTTTCTATAGGAAGGGGGTGGGTCTTTGTCTCTCGACAGGAAGGTCAATCTTTGTCTCTAAAGGAAGTGGAGATGGGGCTTTGTCTCTCTACTGGAAATGGAGGGGGGTTCTTTGTCTCCCTACAAGAAGTGGGGGTGGATATTTCTCTCGATACAAAAAGTGGAGGTGGATCTTTCTCTTGATACAGGAAGTGGAGGTGGATCTTTGTATTGCTACAGGAAGTGGAGGTGGATCTTTGTCTTGCTACAGGAAGTGGAGGTGGGTTTTTGTCTCTATACAGGAAGTGGGGGTGGATCTTTGTCTCTATACAGGAAGTGGGGGTGGATCTTTGTCTCTATACAGGAAGTGGGGGTGGATCTTTCTCTCTATACAGGAAGTGGGGGTGGATCTTTGACTCTATACAGGAAGTGGAGGTGGATCTTTCTCTCTATACAGGAAGTGGGGGTGGATCTTTGACTCTATACAGTAAGTGGGGGTGGATCTTTGACTCTATACAGGAAGTGGAGGTGGGTATTTGTCTCTATGCAGGAAGTGGAGGTGGATCTTTCTCTCTATACAAGAAGTGGGGGTGGATCTTTGACTCTATACAGGAAGTGGGGGTGGATCTTTGTCTCTATACAGGAAGTGGGGGTGGATCTTTCTCTCTATACAGGAAGTGGGGGTGGATCTTTGACTCTATACAGGAAGTGGAGGAGGATCTTTGTCTCTATACAGGAAGTGGGGGTGGATCTTTCACTCTATACAGGAAGTGGGGGTGGATCTTTCTCTTTATACAGGAAGTGGGGGTGGATCTTTGACTCTATACAGGAAGTGGAGGTGGATCTTTCTCTCTATACAGGAAGTGGGGGTGGATCTTTGACTCTATACAGTAAGTGGAGGTGGATCTTTGACTCTATACAGGAAGTGGAGGTGGGTGTTTGTCTCTATACAGGAAGTGGAGGTGGATCTTTCTCTCTATACAGGAAGTGGGGGTGGATCTTTGACTCTATACAGGAAGTGGAGGAGGATCTTTGTCTCTATACAGGAAGTGGGGGTGGATCTTTGACTCTATACAGGAAGTGGGGGTGGATCTTTCTCTCTATACAGGAAGTGGGGGTGGATCTTTGTTTCTATACAGGAAGTGGGGGTGGATCTTTCTCTTGATACAGGAAGTGGGGGTGGGTATTTGTCTCTATACAGGAAGTGGAGGTGGATCTTTGTCTCTATACAGGAAGTGGGGGTGGATCTTTCACTCTATACAGGAAGTGGGGGTGGATCTTTGTTTCTATACAGGAAGTGGGGGTAGATCTTGGTCTCTATACAGGAAGTGGGGGTGGATCTTTGTCTCTATACAGGAAGTGGGGTGGGTATTTGTCTCTATACAGGAAGTGGAGGTGGATCTTTGTCTCTATACAGGAAGTGGGGTGGGTATTTGTCTTTCTACAGGAAGTGGGGGTGGATCTTTGTCTCTATACAGGAAGTGGGGGTAGATCTTGGTCTCTATACAGGAAGTGGGGTGGGTATTTGTCTCTATACAGGAAGTGGAGGTGGATCTTTGTCTCTATACAGGAAGTGGGGTGGGTATTTGTCTCTATACAGGAAGTGGAGGTGGATCTTTGTCTCTATACAGGAAGTGGGGTGGGTATTTGTCTTTCTACAGGAAGTGGGTTGATCTTTTTCTCTCTTTAGTTAGTGGGTGGGTTTTTGTCTCTCTACAGGAAGAGGCTGTATCTTTGTCTTTATAGGTGATGGGGCAGGTCTTTTCTCTTCTCCAGAAGCTGGAGTTGTGTCTTTGTGTCTCTACAGGTAGTGCAGACAGTTCTTTATCCCTTTAATGGTAGTGGGGTGGGTGTTTGTCTCTATAGGATGTAAGAACAGGTCTTTCAGAAATCGCCTTCCTTGTGCCAATTTTGGTGCAAAAAAACAGACTATGGAGGTGGAATAAAGTTATATAAAAGTTGATTGTAAGAAATTTATGAATGTATCCCATTAATAGTATTTTAATTAAACTTTAGGTTATTTTTTTCTATTGTTAGAAGTAATAGGAATTTTTTTAAGTATTTTATTGTATTATTTTTTTTTTTTACAATGAATCAGTAAGAGGAAAATTATTGCCCTGGAATCATTGTGGACTGATACTTCTTTACTTTGAAGTTATAAATATATATTTCCTATTTCCTATAGATCAAATAAATGCAATTTCCCGACCACTGAACACAAAGGAAAACAATCTTATCTCATTTTAGGAACAAATAATGTCCTTTGTGAGAGGCGGCAGAAATGCTCCATTCCACGGGCTATAAAAGTTCCCTTTTTTTTTCTTTTAAAGTATATTTGAAAACCATGATACCAAACTCACACAGAACCACGATCAGAGATCGAAAAATACAAATTGGGAATTCTGTTGGCTTCACCGTCTATCAAGATGCACCGATATATTCATGTTCATAAATAAAGCAAAACCTAACCTGCTGCCCAAGATTTTTCTTTATTTTCCCTATTTGTGAACACTACCCCTGTAAAGGTAATCTGTCAGCAGGTGTTTGTTATTTAATCTGAGAGCAACATGATATAGAGGCAGAAACCCTGATTCTAGCTATGTGTCACTTATTAGACTGTGTTTCACTGTTTTAATATAATCAATGTTTTATCAGCAGGAGATTATCACTGCAGGACTAGGTGTGCTGTGCCAGGAAGTCCAGCTAATCTGTGCGACCACGCCCCCAATCACTGATTTGCCACCTTCTGCCTATGCACAGTGAACACAGGAAACAGCCAATCAGTGCTGTGCGTGGGGTTATACAGAGCTTAGCATTCATACACCTACAGCAACGAAAACAGGGATTCTATCAAAACTGAACAAAGCAGCCTAGTAAGTGATACATCACTGGAATCAGGCTGTCTGCTCCTACATCATGCAGCTCTCAGATTACATAGCAAAATCTGCTGATAAATACCCTTTAAGGCCTGCAACACACTTCCGTGCCGCCGGTACGTGTTTGGGACTTTTTGACAAGGGCCGGCGGCACGAACACACGTGCACCAATATTACTCTATGGTAACAGGCACACACACGTAAAGCCACATGGAACGTGTGTCCGTGTGGTTTGTACGTGTGTGCATTTTTAAACACGGCTGACATGTCTGCGTTTCTCCGGCATCACGCAGACACGGACTCGCTAAAGTCAATGGGTCCGTGTCTGAACATACGTGACATGGACCATGTACGTGTGCTTTCCGTACGGTCCGTGTGCGTTTTTTTAATGGTGAAACGGCTCAACACACACGGACTGCACACGGACATGACATGTACGTATCTCATGCATACACGGACATTCAACATGCACGCACGGCAAGCATACGCCATCACACTGATGTCACATGTACCGGAAAAACGGACATCCAAAATGGAACACGGACCCGAAAAACGGACCGCGAACGTGTGTTTCAGGCCTTAGGGAGTCTGTCAGTGCAGAATGACTGTTCAAACCAAGCACAGGTGTTCGGTGCACCATGGTGCAGCCAGACAGTTCAGTGCCTCCATTTTCCGAGTGCTGTGAAGTTTTGTTCTCATTATGGAGCTGTATGAGGCTTGATTTGCACTTGCAGAGCTGTAGATGTTATTGATATCATTCAGAAGGAACATAACATTTTTGGTTTGCTTTGTATTTTCTGAGGGACGTGTGAGACCACAGTTCTAAAGACTTTGTATATTTTTCTTGCTGTGTCACACAGCGTTTGGCTCAAAACTTTCAGATTGTCATGGCGGCGTTTGGCGCTGTTCACACTGCAGATTGACATTCCACACTGTGGTTTCTCTGGGGCTTCTGAGTTGCACAGGCAGGCTCGGGCGTCGACCAGCTGTGTGCTCATTAGTGATCAGGCTTGCAGGGGTTAATCTACCTTTTGGACCACGTTATGAAAAACCTATCACAGCTTCTCTCTGCCTTTTTGAGATGGTGGAAACTGACTTCCTGTGCCGATTATAGCTTTAAGCAATACCAGTCCGTGTGCTGTTGTGATCCAGTTGCTAGTGAACTACTGAGTGCTGCTTGGTGTGTTGTGTGAATTCTCTTGTCATCTGTTTATTTCCTCCCTGCTCTTTATTTCTTCTTCATGACATATTGTCTTATACCTCTGTGAGTGATTGCTGGGAGTCAGAGTTTTGGTTTTCCCTTATGTCTATTTGTGTGGGCTTAAGTACTCCTGTCCCAGTCCTCCCCTGGGGTGGGGAGGAGGGGGTATTAGAGCAGGGCTGGTCAGGAGCAGGGCTAGGTTGGCGGCCCAGACCTATTCATCATCAGAAGTATCTGTGGGGAAAGGGACAGCTAGGGCCCCCTAGCCTGAGTGCCAGTCTAGGAGCCCCGGTCCATGGTTATACATGACAGTAAGGAAGTGGACTTGTGGTCTTGCTCCCTCCCCGAAGACACCAATATTGTTGAGATGATAGGTGATGTATAATATCAAGTGTAGTGTGAATTGTGGTGTATTGGTTACATGTATACTATGTTCCACTGTACTGTGAGGAAGCTGGGTCCTGCTCAGCAACAGAGAGAAAGGGAAGGAAACAGTTAACAGTTGGGACTAGCCCATAATGGGAGGGGTTAAGGTTTAGGGACAGGGATGGTTTCCTGTAGAATATCAGATAGGGCACAGCGAGTGACAGATACAGACCTATGGTCTGAAAGATCGTCAAGGCCGCATGCAGTGGGTGACCTGTTGTAAGAATGAGAAAGGAGACCGGGACAAAGATGGAGGGATCCTGAGGGACAAACCGAGACACAAGGCGAGTGGAAGAGACCTGGCATGAAGGACAGTGTCAGACCCAAGGACTGACCCAATGAGAGGGGTTCAGAGAAGGGATAACTAGAGCTTAGTGCTTCTAAAGGTAACAGAAAGATAGAAAAAAAAAAAAATATATAAAATAAAATAGACCATATGTATATGGTCCTCTCTTAATGAATTCCAATTAAAAATTAGGAGTTATAGAAAAATGTAAAAATATATATATCTTTGCTGAGCACCATTTGACTTCATTAAAAAACACATGAAAAAGGGAAGATGCTAGAAAAGGTAAAACCACACAGGAAAAACTCCTATATAAAAACAAATATTCTAACTTTCCAGCCCATATTGACAAAATATTCACAAGATAATAGTAACCTAATAAAAAGTGCAATAGTGCAAAAAAAAGAGAACACGCTACTGTATAAAGAATGTGAATTGTCAGAAAAAGAAGCGCTATTCACTGGGAGAAACCAAAATAATCCCTAAGGATTATTGCAAAGAAGGGAAAATCAGGAAAAGAATACAAGAATATAACGAAGATCAAATAAATATGCAGGTGCTATCGTACCATCTGTATATGATAGTTAGAATCAAAGCATAAATTAAGACAATAATGGCAATACAATGGAGAGATGTATAACCTGTGTGGCAGCCAAAAGAAGCACCCCTAAAGTGTGTTTCACTAGCTGCTTCCTCCAAGGAGTCTCAGGGTTGAAGGGGTGTCAGAGGAAGCAACAGGCGAAACGCGCGTCAGGGGTGCTTTTTTTTTTTTGAAGGCTTGAATCCAGCCATATTGGCAGACTCTCTCCTCTACGAGGAATCAGACACAGAACCAAGGGAAGACAAAATGACTTTCACAAACTGTTTCATGGTGCTAGGCTGGATTGTAGTGAAACAAACCAGAACAGGGGGACAGGAACAACGGAGCTAGGATTATTGAGAGTGTGTCTAACGTTTCTCTGTGTAAATGACATGTATGAGAAGTTGTGTGCCGCTGTCTTGTGTACATAGCCATCAACAAGGGACTGTTAAGTAAAATTTCTACATTGTTTTTAAAGAGTTGGAGATCTTTCCTATTGACTGGGTTAATATCTGTTTCAGGCTACCTGAATCCATCAGCATCATGTGGCCTGAAAGGACATATCCACTAGTGAAAGTCCACATGTAGGAGGTAGTCGAGCCCTGCAGTGTAAAGTGTATGGTTATGTAGAGTGCAAAGTGTTATGCTTATTGCTAAATATGTATGTGAATGTTTTGCTATTACCGGAGTGCAGGTGTCAGATACCGTAGAGCATGACTTACCAGAGGTGCCACCTAGTGGTTGGGCCGAGATAGTGGCAGGATGGTAGAGAGGATATTAAAGGGGTAGTGACTAGGGATCGAATACCTCAAATATTCGGCTTCGCAAATATTTTCCGAATAGGTCGCCGCTATTCGACAATTCAATGCGTAATGTAAGTCTATGGGAAACCCGAATAACAACTATTCGGAACTATTCGGGCTTCCCATAGACTTACATTGTGCATCGAATATTCGCATAGCGGCGACCTATTCGTCGGATATTCTCGAAGCCGAATATTTGAGGTATTCAATCATCCCTAGTAGTGATGGATTCAGAAAGTGGACCGTTGGGAGGTCTTGAGAGGAGCCAGTTTAGGGTTCAAGTATGAGAAGACATGGCCTTGGTGCTAGGGCCAGTCAGGAAACCTTGAGGTGACCTCCAGAGGTCCAGAGCCTACGGATCACCCTGATGGGCTTAGAGAGTCATCCTGCTAGAGAGCCCAAAGCTAGAGGACCAAGGTGAGCATTGTCCAGGGGAAGGAGACACAGACCCCACAGCTTGAGGATGAGAGCCAAGATAGCAGAGGGGGACAGGTCGAGAGGTAGTACCCCACACTGAGAGGAAGGGAGCAAGGGGAAGGCCATGTCTGTCATAACGGTGTGAACTTTCTGATTGGCTAAGCAAACTCTGGTGTTGGGTATGTTACTGACTGTCTACGACGATGACCACTAGAAGGGTGATAGATGCCAACCAGAAGAAACCAGTAAGTGTCGTGCACCCTACCTGAGGTTCCATCCACATACAGTGGCTCCTCAGAGAAGGAGTGTGGCGAGCCAGCAGCCGGGGTCGGAACCTTCCTTTGCACAAACCCAATCAGGACCCCTTCTTTTATGTGTCGTGTCGGGGCACGAGAGAACAGCACCTCGCCTAAATAAATAAATACCCAATATGTTTATATATTTGATAGAGCTAACTTTTATAGGTGTGACAATTCCAAATATATATATATATATATTTTTGTTTTGTATTTCTTTATGCATGAATTAAGCAAAGGGGAATAACTCAAACTTTTTTTAAAATATATTTTCAAAAACTTTTTAAAAATGTAATTTTCTTTTTTAATCTCCTTACGGTCCTTGAATCTGTTTGATCTCTTGATGAAAGTCAGCAATTCTCCAGTCTATTCTGCCATCAGCGCAGCTTCAAGGGCATATAAGATGGCGCCGCATTTCGGGGGAATATCGGGCATTCTGTACGTGTGACTGCGTCCATGTAGTACTTTTGTAACATCATCTTGTGGGTGCACTAATTTAAAGAGATTTGTCATACTAACAGGAGGCTGTGGATAGTTTTAATATTGTATGGAAAGGGCAAGACCAATACAATAAATTTTAATGAAATCATCGACAGTGGCCAAGACTCGAACAATCTGAAGTGCTTTCTCCCGATTGAATGGATCTGGCAGAAGTAACCGGCAGCCGGAGAAGTTAACAGTCTCCATAAATTGTGAAGATAAAGAGTTGGACAAATCCAGGAGGTAATTTAGTTAATGCACTTAGTATAAATTCTGAGCCAGGGCCTGTAATAATGCAACTTGTAAAGTCAGTAAAATTAGCGAGGACGGTGTGCGTCTCTACGTGGTGAAGACAGGCGGAAATTTACCACTCGGCTAAGTGTCCGACCGGCCTCCAGATCGCAGGACGTCGGTCGCAGGCAGGTCATCAGCGGCAGCTTTATACAGAAGCGTCCTCTTACATAAAACACTTCTGCTTCTGATATAATCTCTATTCTTCTAAAGACATAAAGTAAAGGAAATAAGTATTGGATCCCTTGCTGATTTTGTAAGTTTCCCATTGACAAAGACAGGAACAGTCTATAATTTTAAGGGTCAGTTAATTTTAACAGTGAGACATAGAATATCCAAAATAAAATCCAGAAAATCACATTGTATAAATTATATACATTTATTTCCATTTTGCAGAGAGAAATAAGTATTTGATCCCTCTACCAACCATTAAGCGTTCTGGCTCCTACAGACACTTAGATGCTCCTAATAAACTTGTTACCTGCATTAAAGCTCTTACATTGTCCCCTGTATAATAGACTCCTGTCCACAGACTCCATTAATCAGTCAGACTCTGACCTCTACAACATGGGCAACCACAGAGCTTTCTAAGGATGTCAGGGACAAGACCATAGACCTGCCCAAGGCTGGACTGGGCTACAAAACCATAAGCAAGACGCTGGGGGAGAAGGAGAAACTGCTGGTGCAATAGTAAGAAAATGGAAGAAATACAAAATGACTGTCAATCGCCATCGACCTGGGGCTCCATGCGAAATCTCACCTCGTGAGGTCTCCAGGATCATGAGGAAGTTGAGAGATCAGCCTAAAACTACACGGGGGGAACTTGTTACTGATCTCAAGGCAACTGGGACCACCAATAAAACCATTGGTAACACATTACCCCGTAATGGCTTATAATCCTGCAGTGCCTGCAAAGTCCCACTGCTCCAGAAGCCACATGTGCAGCCGGTCTGTCTGAAGAAGGCCCATGTGCAGTCGGCCCCTGTGAAGAAGGCCCATGTGCAGCCGGTTCATCTGAAGGAGGCCCATGTGCAGCCAGCCTGTCTGAAAAAGGCCCATGTGCAGCCGTTCCATCTGAAGAAGCCCCATGTGCAGTCGTTTCATCTGAAGAAGGCCCATGTGCAGCCGGTTCATCTGAAGAAGGCCCATGTGCAGCCGATCCATCTGAAGAAGACCCATGTGCATCCAGCCCATCTGAAGAAGGCCCATGTAAATCCGGCCTGTCTGAAGAAGGCCCTTGTGCAGCCAGCCCATCTGAAGAAGGCGCATGTGCAGCCCGTTCTTCTGAAAAAGGCCCATGTGCAGTCGGCCCATCTGAAGAAGGCCCAAGTGCAGCCCGCTCTTCTGAAGAAGGCCAATGTGCAGCCAGCCCTTCTGAAAAAGGTCCATGTGCAGCTGGTCCATCTTAAGAAAGCCCATGTGCAGTCGGCCCATCTGAATAAGGCCCAAGTGCAGCCCGCATTTCTGAAGAAGGTCCATGTGCAGCTGGTCCATCTTAAGAAAGCCCATGTGCAGCCGGCCCATCTTAAGAAAGCCCATGTGCAGTCGGCCCATCTGAATAAGGCCCAAGTGCAGCCCGCTCTTCTGAAGAAGGCCAATGTGCAGCCGGCCCTTCTGAAGAAGGTCCATGTGCAGCCGGCCCATCTGAAGAAAGCCCATGTGCAGCCGGCCCATCTGAAGAAAGCCCATGTGTAGCCGGCCCGTCTGAAGGTTGCCAATAAACACCCGGATGCTTCTGAGAGTGATTGGGAGAAGGTGTTGGGGTCAGATGAGACAAAACCTGAGCTCTTTGGCCTTAACTCAATTTGCAGTGTTTGGAAGAAGAGAAATGCTGCCTATGACCCAAAGAACATCGTCCCCACTGTCACTTGACAGCATAAAGGTGGAAACATTATGTTCTGGGGGTGTTTCTCTGCTAAGGGCACAGGACTACTTCACCGCATCACGATGGGTGGAGCCATGTACCGAAAAATCCTGATTGACAACCTCCTTCCCTCCACCAGGACGTTAAAAATGGGTTGTAGCTGAGTCTTCCAACACGACAATGACCCAAAACATACAGCCAAGGCAACAAAGAAGTGACTCAAAAACAAGCACATTATGGTCATGGAGTGGCCTAGCCAGTCTTCAGACCTTAATGCCATAGAAAACCTATGGATGAGCTGAAGCTCCAAGTTGCCAAGCGACAGCTCTGAAATCTTAATGATTTAGAGACGATCAGCAAAGAGGAGTGGAGCAAAATTCCTCCTGACGTGAGCAAACCTCATCATCAACTACAAAAACGTCTGACCACTGTGCTGCCAACAAGGGAACGGCCACCAAGTATTAAGTCTTGTTTGCCGGAGGGATCAAATACTTATTTCTCGCTGCAAAATGCAAATAAACTTATATCATTTATACAATGTGATTTTCTGTTTTTTTATTTTGGATATTTTATCTCTCACTGTTAAAATTAACCGACTCTTAAAATTATAGCCTGTTCCTATCTTTGTCAGTGGGCAAACTTACAAAATCAGCAAGGGATCAAATACTTATATCCTTCACTGTATGGGCCAACATTTACATTGCCAAAATCGGGTCATATTAGCCACGCATCTGGGAATGACCCCAAACTGATTTTCAATGGGTTTTCATAAAACGTAATCCTTTTTTAGGTCTTGGTAAAACTGTTGACAAGTATACATGAGGCTGTGTACATCCCATCATCTAAGTGAGAGGGACTTAAAACAAGTCTGTGCACCAAGGAGACACCCCTCCACTTAGAACCCCCTTTAATCAGCCTGAAGAGCTCACTTTCTAGTTAATGTCCATTGTCTACCATGATCCATCAATGTTTTTACTTGATTCAATGTAATAATAGGTTTCGCCTGCATCAGCTTCTTCAGGGGTAGTTCCTGGTTGATCATGGTTTCCTCAGGAAAAGTCAAATCTACAATGAGTATTAAAATTCGTTACCACACATCTGTGTAAGAGCTGGTTGACATCTTCCAAACAGATGTAACCCCCTTGCAGATGCATGAATTTCCATTACTCCAGAGTCCAGTAAATGATGCTTTACACCACTCCAGCAGCCACTTGACATTGAGCCTAGTAATCTCTGACTGTTTAGCTATGGAAACCCCAATCCGAAGCAAAGAAGTGAGTCCTGATTCAGAGAATGTTCCAACTAAGAATTGACGATTCCAGTTGACCAAAGCAGCTCCATGGACTCATATTTTTGAAAAGGGAGAGACACTTTTTTTCAACCCATCTTTCATATCCTTTTCTCCTATGGTCCCAGCAATCAATAATAGCTGATTAATCCTCTCCTTCTGACAGCGAGGACTTTATCTACATGCAGCTCTAGTCCCACCGTCATTAGCGTCCAGCATTCATTATCCAGAAAGCCGGAGAAATCAGTGGAGTCAGCGTTATTGTAATCATCGCGGCATTAAAGTATTACAGTTCAGCTGATATTTAACAATTGTATCCCACAGGGAAATTTAACGATAAATTAAAATAAAAATTCCACTTGGAGTTGAACAGACCAAAGTAAGTAAGTCCAAAATTAAATATTAAAATCAATGAAAAAAAATTAAAAATCTATTACAAACTTGAATTAATTGGCGGTGGGCAAGAAGCCATCATAGCCATTAGCTCATTGTAAAGATATCTCAGCGCAGCGGCTACGATGAAACAGAGGTAACAATCAATGTATCTGTAAATAGCATGAGATAAAGGATAGAGTCACGTCAGTAGTCTATGTGTGGAGCACGACACAAGGGGGCGCTAGACCCTACTTGCGTGAATGTGAATGGTGAGGTAGTCAGACAAGCCAAGGTCAGAAGCCAGAAGGTAGTGACAGGATTCCAAAAGAGTACGTACAGGATACAGGGAGCAGGTGTGGACGTGGTCAGGAGGAGGTCTGAGGTCAAAAGCCAGGAGGTAACGACAGGACATTGGGAGCAGACAGAAACGAGGTCAAGATACAAGCCGAGAGTCAGGATTCCAGGACAGTACATAAAGGATACAGGGAGCAGGAGGGGATGTGGTCAGGAGGAGGTCTGAGGTCTGAAGACAGGAGGTAATGACAGGACACAGGGAGCAGACATAGACGAGGTCAAGATACAAGCAGAGAGTCAGGATTCCAGGAGAGTACGTACAGGATACAGGGAGCAGGTGGGGATGTGGTCAGGAGGAGGTCTGAGGTCAAAAGCCAGTAGGTAACGACAGGATGCTGGGAGCAGACAGAGACGAGGTCAAGATACAAGCCGAGAGTCAGGATTCCAAGAGAGTACATACAGGATACAGGAAGCAAATGGGGACATGATCAGGAGAAAGTCCAAGGTCAGAAGCCAGGAGGTAACGACAGGACACTGGGAGCAGACAGAGACGAGGTCAAGATACAAGCCGAGAGTCAGGATTCCAAGAGAGTACATACAGGATACAGGGAGTAAGTGGGAATGTGGTCAGGGGAAAGTCTGAGGTCAGAAGCTAGGAGGTAATGACGAGAACAGGGAGACAGGCAGAGAAGAGTCAACAACAGTTCAGAGTCGAAAGTCAAGATCAGATCACTAAACACTATGGAAGCCGAGAGCACTACTTTAAAACATGAAGTACGACTGGTGACGTTCTGGGCGAGTCTGCTCCCTAATGCAGCAGAGCAATCACGCGGAGCGAGGAGCACCTGCTCAAGCGCCTCCCAGGATCAATGTAGAACCCAGAGCTGAGATATAACCCATCATGAGGTGTTCAAGACAAACAGCAGAGCATCCAAACCTACAAAAGGCTCTGCACAACGGAACAGCAATTACCGTCTCTGCAGGACAGCATGGCAGAACATAACAACACAAGATGCTCCGCGCATCAGAACCGTGACACTATGGCTGCTCAACCGGAACCCTGCAAACAACCTCTAACCTGACATCATCCCCGATGCTTCAGAAAGTCACATCTCACCGGATTGTTCCTCAGGGGCGGGGATAAGCCTAGATCTCTGCTCTTATTCACAGCTCATAGGGCGCCAAACACCCAGGTTTTATGGACAGACCTCAAGTCATCCCACAAAAACTGTTACACACTGTTCTTAGTGCCACAGCATTTACCATACTGCTAAGACAGTCAACACAATTACCCCTGCTGTCTCATACCTTCTTCCCATTCAAGATAGCATCCAGGAAACTACTGCCATTGTTATGCTTGCAAGGGGCCACTGAGCCACAGCACACAAAAAACCAGAGGGGCTTGACTGCGGAACCACGCCTGGTTTTCACCAGAGCCTCTAATGGTGAGGGTGTTACATTGCAGGTGTGAGACCGGATGCCACTTGGGAAGACTAATGCTGCAACAGTTGGCCCCAAGGGGACCGGAGAGACAGTCTCTGATGATTGGTAACAGCGGCAGCAGGAGGCAGAGTCTTGACCGGGATGGATGGATGCAGCAGCAGCACCCGATGAGTGTACTTGTAGCACCAGGTATCATGGTAGATGGCTGGTGTGACAGCTTGTAGCAGCAGCAGACTTTGGATAACAGCAGCACAGTGAAACACAGACACGGATCAGCAGCAGAATATAGCACACTACAGCAGCAGACACAGCAGCAAAAGTGCTATAGGACCTGAGAACTGGCAATGTATTTGACTCGCTGCCCAGGCACCTCCCTTAGGGGAAAGGTGCCTTATGTACTTGACACCTCTCAGCTGATTTGAGAGGCACTTCTGGGTTAGGGTACGCTGGCCCTTTAAGAAAAGGTTGCGGCCGCGTGCGCACCCTTCAGGCAGAACCAGGGAGCCTGTGAGGTGCACACAGGCTCTGGGAGACAGTACCATGAACTGGGAATGGGACATTCGGGCAGGTGAGGGAACCAACGTCCCCACCCGGGGAGGGGACAAGATGGTATGGGGATGCCGGTATGGGCGTTATAGCCATGAAGCTGTCATGGGTGGTATAGAGATACAGTTAGGTCCAGAAATATTTGGACAGTGACACAATTTTCGCGAGTTGGGCTCTGCATGCCACCACATTGGATTTGAAATGAAACCTCTACAACAGAATTCAAGTGCAGATTGTAACGTTTAATTTGAAGGTTTGAACAAAAATATCTGATAGAAATTGTAGGAATTGTCACATTTCTTTACAAACACTCCACATTTTAGGAGGTCAAAAGTAATTGGACAAATAAACCAAACCCAAACAAAATATTTTTATTTTCAATATTTTGTTGCGAATCCTTTGGAGGCAATCACTGCCTTAAGTCTGGAACCCATGGACATCACCAAACGCTGGGTTTCCTCCTTCTTAATGCTTTGCCAGGCCTTTACAGCCGCAGCCTTCAGGTCTTGCTTGTTTGTGGGTCTTTCCGTCTTAAGTCTGGATTTGAGCAAGTGAAATGCATGCTCAATTGGGTTAAGATCTGGTGATTGACTTGGCCATTGCAGAATGTTCCACTTTTTTGCACTCGTGAACTCCTGGGTAGCTTTGGCTGTATGCTTGGGGTCATTGTCCATCTGTACTATGAAGCGCCGTCCGATCAACTTTGCGGCATTTGGCTGAATCTGGGCTGAAAGTATATCCCGGTACACTTCAGAATTCATCCGGCTACTCTTGTCTGCTGTTATGTCATCAATAAACACAAGTGACCCAGTGCCATTGAAAGCCATGCATGCCCATGCCATCACGTTGCCTCCACCATGTTTTACAGAGGATGTGGTGTGCCTTGGATCATGTGCCGTTCCCTTTCTTTTCCAAACTTTTTTCTTCCCATCATTCTGGTACAGGTTGATCTTGGTCTCATCTGTCCATAGAATACTTTTCCAGAACTGAGCTGGCTTCATGAGGTGTTTTTCAGCAAATGTAACTCTGGCCTGTCTATTTTTGGAATTGATGAATGGTTTGCATCTAGATGTGAACCCTTTGTATTTACTTTCATGGAGTCTTCTCTTTACTGGTGACTTAGAGACAGATACACCTACTTCACTGAGAGTGTTCTGGACTTCAGTTGATGTTGTGAACGGGTTCTTCTTCACCAAAGAAAGTATGCGGCGATCATCCACCACTGTTGTCATCCGTGGACGCCCAGGCCTTTTTGAGTTCCCAAGCTCACCAGTCAATTCCTTTTTTCTCAGAATGTACCCCATGTTGATTTTGCTACTCCAAGCATGTCTGCTATCTCTCTGATGGATTTTTTCTTTTTTTTCAGCCTCAGGATGTTCTGCTTCACCTCAATTGAGAGTTCCTTAGACCGCATGTTGTCTGGTCACAGCAACAGCTTCCAAATGCAAAACCACACACCTGTAATCAACCCCAGACCTTTTAACTACTTCATTGATTACAGGTTAACGAGGGAGACGCCTTCAGAGTTAATTGCAGCCCTTAGAGTCCCTTGGCCAATTACTTTTGGTCCCTTGAAAAAGAGGAGGCTATGCATTACAGAGCTATGATTCCTAAACCCTTTCTCCGATTTGGATGTGAAAACTCTCATATTGCAGCTGGGAGTGTGCACTTTCAGCCCATATTATATATAGAATTGTATTTCTGAACATGTTTTTGTAAAGAGCTAAAATAACAAAACTTGTGTCACTGTCCAAATATTTCTGGACCTAACTGTAATAAGGGACCGGGGCTCCTAGTGTTGTGGACAGGTGCCGCTCCACGGCAAAGGGGCTGCTCGGGGTGCTCGGGTCCGGGATCGTGTCCGGGGCTCGAATGGTGGCCGGACCCGGGGCTCGCGCAACTGCTCGTCTTCGCAACAGTGAAAGGGGGGAATATTTACAGGGGAGATAGTTTTTGTCTGTGACGCCACCCGTGGGTTGCGGTGATGGGATGGTAGCACCACCGCTGCTTCTTGTGCCGGTGCCCGGGACCGATGGTGTTGGGCAGCAAGATGGTATCCCCTCCACGGGTAGGGGAGGTGTAGTCCCGGGGCCCGGGTGTAGGTAGGGAGCAGTGCTGGGGCGCCGTCGGCAGGTTGGACCGGGTGACACCGGTGTACTCACGATTGAGAATAATCCACACAGAGTCTGTACTGTAAACCAAGGCCGGATGCCGGTTGCCGTTGGAGAGGTGTGCTGGTCCCGCACACGGGTTAGCAAGGTAGGGACCCTTCCTCCTGCACTTGTGTCTTGCTGTGTGTTGATTTAACCCTCTTGTAACGGGAGAAATCCGCTCCCCTGTGGTTTTGTGTACAGCGGGAGCCGTGCCCGCAAAATCTGACCCTTGGGATTTTAGTGGGTTCTGGCGGACACCCTATCCCCTGTGTTGGGCTTCTGTTTTGCTTTCCGGGCTTCTCTCTGGAAACAAGGCCTGGAAGCTTGTCCCGCTGGTCAATTAACAAGGGGCTTGAAGCTTGCCTCGTCCTCGGGTCCAGGTACCCCACCTGTGCACGGCCTCTGGACCGGATTCCCACTGTCGGTACCGGCGAGCTACAACCCTGCCCGGGTCCACTTCAGGTCTCCCGCGACCGGATCTCCGTCGCCTGTGGCCCTACACTGCAGTCTGCCACCTAGTCGGTTCTCCCGTGGTCCAAGGGCTTCGACCCTCGACCACTCTGCCACTTCAGCTCCTCACTCCACTCAACTCCGACTCCAAACTCAACTCTCCTTCACTCTAACTGACACTTTCCCGACCCTGACACCTCAAGACCCCTAGGTGGGCATTCCAATCCGCCTGGTCCCGCCCACTGGTGTGTCCCTGTTGTCATGGGGGGGCCACTAGGCTTTGTGGCTGGTGTTCCTGTGTGTGGGATGTGGTGTTAAATCCCAAGGAGGAGGCGATTCCTGTACCCTTGGTGGGGGGTACAGTCCTCTGTGACTACCTGGTTTTGCCAGGGCGTCACACTAGACTAGCCCTGAGGAAAGGGGGGCTCTAACTAGCCCTGTTCCCGAGATATCTCTGAAGGTGAGGACATCTGGGCCACTTTCTGGCCAGCCCTGCTCTAAATTCACCTCTTCCTGTCCTGGAGAAGGTCAGCACAGGACTGGTTAAACCCACAGAAATAGACAAGCAGGGTTAACCAAAACTTGATCACACAGAACGCTCACACAGAAGTATTAGACAGCAAGTGATAAAGAGGAAAATAAGAGCAGGGAGGAAACAATAAGACAAGAGAATTCCACAACACCCCAAAAAACACGCAGTATAAACATGAGCAATTTAGGACACACAGCCCACGAACCGGTTTAGCAGAAGCTATAGTTGGCATGGGAAGAGAGTTTCCACCATCTTAAAAAGGTGAGGAGAAACTTTGATAGGTTTCCCACAACATGTGATCATAGAGGTAACTCTTGCTAGCCTGGCCATTAATGAGCACATAGCTGGTTGATGCCTCAGCCTGCCTGTTCAACTTAAAAGCACCAGAGAAACCATATTGTGGAGTGTCAGAATCTGAAGTGTGAACAACGTCTGATATCGCCATGACACCTGGCGAGTTTTGAGCCAAACGCCTTGTGACAGAATTGAAACAAGAGACGCCAAACAATATAATGTAATATGGCACAAAAAAGCATCCATGGACAATTCTATAGGTGGTTTCCTGCCATAGAACGGGTGATCAAAGAAGCCCTGGAGGTGAGTACATAGGTGGCGGGTCTTGTGGGGGGCTTGGGGAGGAGACAGACCCTCCGGTGATCACTTAAAAAGGGGAACAATGTAGTCCTGCCTATACCAATGAATAAGGAGGCAGCCCTACTAAAATAGGGTTCTTCACTATGAATAGCAGCTACTTAAGTTGAGAATTAAAGGTTGCATTCCCCTTTAAGACATTGTAGTATTTATCTTTTTGGTTTGCGAGGCCTGTATTTCCAATGAGCTCAGGACTGTGCACAGCGGCGGCCATGTCTGCCTTCACATAATCAGTATTTTTAGCTTCTGGAAGGAATAACTAAGTCTAATAATAAACAGTCCTTTGTGCTTGAGATAATGAGCAGAACCCGAGTCACAAATGTGACCTGGACCTGCCAAGCCGATGGTGACACAGACTCGTCCTATGCAAGACCTTGTAATAAAAGGAACCACAAGAATGATGAATACACGACTATATCTGCTTCATCTGGGGAGCAACAATTATCCATCTATTATCTATCTATCTATCTATCCCTCTATCTATCTATCTATCTATCCCTCTATCTATCCATCCCTTTATCTATCTATCCCTCTATCTATCTATCTATCCCTCTATCTATCTATCCCTCTATCTATCTATCTATCTATCTATCTATCCATCCATCTATCCCTCTATCTATCTATCCATCCATCTATCTATCTATCTATCCATCCATCTTTCCCTCTATCTATCTATCTATCTATCTATCTATCCCTCTTTCTATCTATCTATCTATCTCTCTATCTATCTATCCCTCTGTCTATTTCTATCTATCCCTCTATCTATCTATCTATTCCTCTATCTATCTATCTATCTATCTATCTATCTATCTATCCATCTATCCCTCTATCTATCCATCCATCTATCTATCTATCTATCTATCCATCCATCTTTCCCTCTATCTATCTATCTATCTATCCCTCTTTCTATTTATCTATCCCTCTATCTATCTATCTCTCTATCTATCTATCCCTCTGTCTATTTCTATCTATCCCTCTATCTATCTATCTATTCCTCTATCTATCTATCTATCTATCTATCTATCTATCCATCTATCCCTCTATCCATCTATCTATCTATCTATCTATCTATTCCTCTATCTATCTATCTATCTATCTATCTATTCCTCTATCTATCTATCTATCTATCTATCTATCTATCTATCCATCCATCTATCCCTCTATCTATCCATCCATCCATCTATCCCTCTATCTATCTATCTATACCTCTATCCCTCTATCTATCTATCTATTCCTCTATCTATCTATCTATCTATCTATCTATCTATCTATCTATCTATTCCTCTATCTATCTATCTATCTATCTATCTATCTATCTATCTATCTATCTATCTATCTATCTATCTATCTATCTATCTATCTATCTATCTATCCTTCCATCTATCCCTCTATCTATCCATCCATCCATCCATCTATCCCTCTATCTATCTATCTATCTATCTATCTATCCATCTATCTATCCATCCATCCATCTATCCCTCTATCTATCCCTCTATCTATCTATCCCTCTATCTCTCTATCTATCTATCTATCTATACCTCTATCCCTCTATCTATCTATCTATCTATCCCTCTATCTATCCCTCTATCTATCTATCCCTCTATCTATCTATTCCTCTATCTATCTATCTATCTATCTATCTATCTATCTATCTATCCCTCTATCTATCTATCCCTCTATCTATCTATCTATCTATCCCTCTATCTATCTATCTGTCACGCTCTCCGGGTCCCCTGCCCTGCTCCCCGGCTCACCTGCCACGCTCCCCGGCTTCCCTGCTTCTCTCCCCGGTCTCCAGCCTCCATTGCCCGCGGTCTCCAGGCGTCCCGGTCCCCGCTCCCGGCGCCCGTCGGCTGCACAGCCCCAGCCCGGCTCTCCTGCTTCTTGCTCACCGCTCCCTGCCCTGGCTTCTGGCACCCGGGCCGCGCGCATGCGCATTAGGGCGCGCGCGCGGTCATTGACCCTTTCTTAAAGGGCCAGCGTCCACTGACAGGAAATTGAGCACACAGGTACGGGGTATAAAGGGGTTTAGTGTCCAAGTGGGTGGGGCCTGTTCTTCGTGTTTCCTAAGCTAGGAGTCAGGTCTCCTTGTGTCTCTGTGATATACTCACCTATCTCTCTTCTAGAGCCGCTCCTGCCTCGCCATCCGGTCCTGCCTCTGCCATCCTGTCAGTCCGTACCACCTCTGATCCCTGTGGTGACCCGTCCTCTCGCTCCATCGGTTCCGGACTCCGCCTGACAACATCTCGGCCTCCGAACCTGAGCTCCGTCACCCGGACTACCATCAGTGACTCCGTGGTCCCAGGGACTTCACCATTCTACTCTTGTACACGGACTGTCCTGCTACCCGTAGTGCTCCGGCTACCGGACCCCTTGCCTTCATCAAGGAGTTCGGCCCAGTGGATCCACCTCCTGGGTCTGCCCGTCCACCTGGCCCTAACAGTAAGAACAGGCCATGGATCCCGCCGAAGCACTAGCAGCCTTGCAGGAGGAACTCATACGCCAGCGTGAGACTCAGACCCGCATGCTGCAATTCATGTCTTCTGTGGACGCCCGCCTGAACACGCTACAAGCATCAGTTGCATCTTCAGTATCTCGGGCTTCCACTAGACAATCCACGGCTCCAGCTCCCGTGGCAGCCTCTTCGGATGCTTCCAGACTTCGTTTGGCCTCACCACCCCGGTACGCCGGAGATCCCAAGACCTGCAGGGGATTCATAAACCAATGCTCCCTCCATTTCACGCAGCTGCCGCATTTGTTTGCCTCCGACCAAGCCAAGGTCGCGTTCATCATGTCCCATCTAGAGGGTGAGGCACTGGCGTGGATGAACCCCTTGTGGGAAAAGGAGGATCCTGTGACCACGAACATCCAGGAGTTCCTGCAGGCATTTCGTGGCACCTTTGACGAGCCCGGACGCGCCTCCGCGTCTGCCTCATCTCTTCTCCGGTTACGTCAGGGGACTCTGACGGTGGGTCAATACGCCATCCGTTTTCGCACCTTGGCTTCGGAACTCGGGTGGAACAATGAGGCTCTAACCGCCGCCTTCTGGGAAGGACTCTCGGGTCGAATTAAAGATGAGCTGGCTGGTCGTGACGTACCGTCCACCCTGGACGCCCTGATTACCCTAGCGACTCGAGTGGACATTCGCTTTCAGGAGCGATCCAAAGAAGTGTCCCGTGAGAGACGTCCGATACGGCATTCCTCTCCTCCGCAGAAGCCCGCCGTACTTCAGTCAACGGCATCTGGTGTCTCCGTCCACGAGCCCATGCAGATCGACCGTGTGCGGCAGTCTGAACAACGCCGAGCAGAGCGGCTCGCCAAGGTCCTCTGCTTCTACTGCGGAGAGGGCACACACCTTCTACGCTCCTGTCCAGAGAGGCCGGGAAACTCCAAAGCCTAGGGTTGGTAGGAGAGGCCACCCTAGGTGCTGGGACTCTCTCAGACCCGGTTATGTGGACTGTTCAAGTGGCAACGGGAGAGACGCGGTTCACGGCAGAGGCGTACCTCGATTCTGGGGCAGCAGGCAATTTCATCCAGCAGGCCACGGTGGACAAGTACCAAGTGCCTGTTACTCCACTCGACAAACCCCTCATGATTGCCTCTGTGGATGGGAGACCCCTCTCTGACACCATCTCCTGGATCACCAGGCCGGTCGAACTGCGTATCGGTGCCCTGCACACCGAGAACATCGCTCTCTATGTCCTCCCACACATGTCCCATCAAATCCTGCTGGGACTCCCCTGGTTACGGACACACGAACCGTCGGTCAGCTGGGGCACTGGTGAAATCACCCGATGGGGCTCCTCTTGCCACGAGAACTGTCTGAAAATCATACAACCCATCCGACGACCTCCGGTTCCAGAGTCCCTACCGGGACTGCCCTCGGCCTATTGGTCCTTCGCGGACGTCTTTGACAAAAAGGAATCTGAGGTACTTCCGCCACATCGTCCTTACGATTGTGCCATTGACCTGCTCCCGGGAACTACACCACCTCGAGGACGGATATATCCGCTGTCTCCTGCCGAAACAAGGGCCATGTCTACCTACATCACAGAGAACCTGGCAAGGGGATTCATTCGGAGATCCTCCTCTCCTGCTGGAGCAGGCTTCTTCTTCGTTAATAAGAAAGAAGGCGACCTACGCCCATGCATAGACTACCGGGGATTGAACCAAATCACCGTGAAAAATAAGTACCCCCTGCCGCTCATCCCCGAATTGTTTGATCGGCTTAGAGAAGCTCGTGTGTTCACCAAGTTGGATCTTCGGGGTGCCTACAACCTGGTCCGCATCCGCTCTGGGGACGAATGGAAGACCGCGTTCAATACTCGCGATGGGCACTATGAATACTGTGTGATGCCCTTCGGCCTGTGTAACGCACCAGCAGTCTTTCAGGAATTGGTGAACGACGTGTTCCGGGACCTTCTCTACATCTGTGTGGTGGTGTATCTTGATGACATCCTGGTCTTTTCTCCGGACCTCCAGACCCACAGAGAGAACGTGCAGTTGGTACTACAACGACTGAGGGAAAATCGTCTGTACGCCAAGTACGAGAAGTGTGTCTTCGAGCAGTCTTCTCTTCCCTTCCTGGGTTACGTTATCTCCGATACCGGACTGCAGATGGATCCGAAGAAGGTCTCTTCCATTCTCAACTGGCCTCCTCCTTCTGGACTGAAGGCAATCCAACGCTTTCTGGGATTCGCAAACTACTACCGCCAGTTCATCCCTCACTTCTCGGCTCTGACTGCTCCTCTATCCGCCTTGACCAAGAAGGGGGCTAATCCAAAGGACTGGTCACCTGCGGCCGACGCCGCGTTTGGCTCTCTGAAGCGGGCATTTGCCTCCTCCCCTGTGCTCCACCGTCCGGAGTTAAACCGACAGCTCACCTTGGAGGTGGATGCCTCCACCTCGGGAGCCGGAGCAGTGCTCATGCAGAAGTCCTCCTCCGGGAAGATGGTGACTTGCGGTTTCTTCTCCAAGAGCTTCTCAGCGCCTGAACGCAACTACACCATCGGGGACCGAGAGCTATTGGCAGTCAAACTGGCTCTGGAGGAATGGCGCTACCTTCTAGAGGGAGCAGTATACCCCGTGATCATTTACACGGACCACAAGAACCTGGAATACCTGCGGTCCGCTCAGCGACTGAACCCACGGCAAGCCAGGTGGTCCTTGTTCTTTGCCAGGTTCGACTTCCAGCTCCATTTCCGACCTGCGGACAAGAATGTACGCGCAGATGCCTTGTCCAGGTCATTCCTGCCCATGGAACAGGAGGAGGAGACATCCCAGCCCATCATCTGTCCTAGTAAGATCATTCCGGTGGCCCCTGTCACCCTGGCCCAGATACCGCCCGGGAAGACCTATGTCTCTGAGACCGACAGGCAAAAAGTGTTGCATTGGGGCCATGCCTCGAAAACAGCCGGCCATGCTGGTCAGAAGAGAACATGGAGTATGATTGTACGTCATTACTGGTGGCCATCCCTTCGCACGGACGTCGCTTCTTTTGTCTCAGCCTGCTCCTCTTGTGCCAGGAACAAGACGCCCAAACATCTGCCATATGGCCGTCTTCTGCCTCTGCCTATACCCTCAGTTCCGTGGCAACACATTGCGATGGACTTTATTATGGACTTGCCCCTGTCCTCCGGACACACAGTCATATGGGTCGTGGTGGATCGGTTCTCCAAAATGGCTCATTTCGTCCCTATGGCTGGACTGCCCTCGGCCCAGGAGCTCGCTGACGCCTATATACAACACATCTTCTGCTTGCATGGCTTTCCATCACACATTGTGTCCGACAGAGGAACTCAGTTCACCTCCCGCTTCTGGAGGGCCCTCTGCAAACATCTGGGAGTGACTCTGGACTTTTCTTCAGCCTACCATCCTCAGTCGAATGGCCAAGTGGAACGAGTCAATCAGATCTTGACCTCCTTCTTACGTCACTACGTCAACGCCCATCATGACGACTGGTCCACGCTTCTTCCTTGGGCTGAATTCTCCCATAACCACCACGTCAGTGAGTCCTCCTCCAGCTCTCCCTTCCATGTCGTTTACGGTCTTCAGCCTTCCGTCCCATTGCCTGTATCTTCTTCCTCGGATGTCCCTGCGGCTGATGCTGTAGCCCGTGACTTTGCAACAATTTGGGACTCTGTCAAGGCGTCCCTTGGACGTGCTTCCCTGCGGATGAAGAGACACGCAGACAAGAGGCGTCTGGACCCTCCGTGTTTCTCTCCAGGAGATCTCGTCTGGCTTGCTTCCAAGTACGTCCGATTGAAGCTACCATCCTACAAGCTGGGTCCTCGCTACATCGGGCCGTTTAAAGTCCTCAGCAAGATCAATGAGGTCTCCTACAAGCTGCAGCTCCCGGTCACGATGAGGATACCCAACTCCTTCCACGTCTCCCTGCTCAAGCCGGTTGTCCTTGGTCCCTTCTCCGCTGCTGCCAGTCCGGCTCCTCCTCCTATTGCCGATGATGACATCTATGCGGTAAGGGATATCGTGGCCATGAAAACCGTACGGGGCCGACAGTTCTTCCTGGTAGACTGGGCAGGGTATGGTCCTGAGGATAGGTCCTGGGAGCCCCGGGAGAATGTGGGTACTCCTCTGATCCGTGCCTTCCTGTCCCGGTTGCGGGGAGGGGGGCGTGGGGGGGGGGTACTGTCACGCTCTCCGGGTCCCCTGCCCTGCTCCCCGGCTCACCTGCCATGCTCCCCGGCTTCCCTGCTTCTCTCCCCGGTCTCCAGCCTCCATTGCCCGCGGTCTCCAGGCGTCCCGGTCCCCGCTCCCGGCGCCCGTCGGCTGCACAGCCCCAGCCCGGCTCTCCTGCTTCTTGCTCACCGCTCCCTGCCCTGGCTTCTGGCACCCGGGCCGCGCGCAAGCGCATTAGGGCGCGCGGTCATTGACCCTTTCTTAAAGGGCCAGCGTCCACTGACAGGAAATTGAGCACACAGGTACGGGGTATAAAGGGGTTTAGTGTCCAAGTGGGCGGGGCCTGTTCTTCGTGTTTCCTAAGCTAGGAGTCAGGTCTCCTTGTGTCTCTGTGATATACTCACCTATCTCTCTTCTAGAGCCGCTCCTGCCTCGCCATCCGGTCCTGCCGATTCCCGAACCCCGAACGCTGACTATCTGCCATCCTGTCAGTCCGTACCACCTCTGATCCCTGTGGTGACCCGTCCTCTCGCTCCATCGGTTCCGGACTCCGCCTGACAACATCTCGGCCTCCGAACCTGAGCTCCGTCACCCGGACTACCATCAGTGACTCCGTGGTCCCAGGGACTTCACCATTCTACTCTTGTACACGGACTGTCCTGCTACCCGTAGTGCTCCGGCTACCGGACCCCTTGCCTTCATCAAGGAGTTCGGCCCAGTGGATCCACCTCCTGGGTCTGCCCGTCCACCTGGCCCTAACACTATCTATCTATCTATCCCTCTATCTATCTATCTATCCCTCTATCTATCTATCTATCTATCTATCTATCCCTCTATCTATCTATCTATCTATCTATCTATCTATCTATCCCTCTATCTATCTATCTATCTATCTATCCATCCCTCTATCTATCCCTCTATCCATCCCTCTATCTATCTATCTATCTATCTATCTATCTATCTATCTATCTATCCATCCTTCTATCTATCTATCTATCTATCCCTCTATCTATCCCTCTATCTATCTATCTATCTATCTCTCTATCCCTCTATCTATCTATCCCTCTATCTATCTATCTATCCCTCTATCTATCTATCTATCCCTCTATCTATCTATCTATCCCTCTATCTATCTATCTATCTATCCCTCTATCTATCTATCTATCCCTCTATCTATCTATCTATCTATCTATCTATCTATCCCTCTATCTATCTATCTATCCCTCTATCTATCTATCTATCCCTCTATCTATCTATCTATCTATCCCTCTATCTATCTATCTATCCCTCTATCAATCTATCTATCCCTCTATCTATCTATCTATCTATCCCTCTATCTATCTATCCCTCTATCTATCTATCTATCTATCTATCTATCTATCTATCTATCTATCCCTCTATCTATCTATCTATCTATCTATCTATCTATCTATCTATCCCTCTATCTATCTATCTATCCCTCTATCTATCTATCTATCCCTCTATCTATCTATCTATCTATATATCCCTCTATCTATCTATCTATCTATCTATCTATCTATCTATCTATATATCTATCCCTCTATCTATCTATCTATCTATCTATCTATCCCTCTATCTATCTCTCTCTCTATCTATCCCTCTATCTATCTATCTATCTATCTATCTATCCCTCTATCTATATATCTATCTATCTATCTAGCTCTATCAGGAGACATCCTGGAGACTGCAGACAGGTAGTCGAGATACTGGAAACCACAGATAGGTAGTGGAAAAACTGGAAGCTGCAGGCAGTGAGGACTGGAGACATCCTGGACACTGCATAAAGGTAGATGAGATACTAGAAACCACAGGCAACCAGAAGATATCCTTGAGATCGCAATTAGGTCGCTGAGATAATGGAAATCTCAGGCAAGTAGGAAACTTTTAAACGTGAAGCTGCAAGCAGCTAGGAGATGTTCTGGAGACCACAGACAGGTAGCTGAGATACCAGAAACTCACAGGGAGGTAGGTAGCTGAAGAACTGGACGCTGCACCAAGTCAGGAGACATCCTGAAAAACGACAGATAGGTAGATGGGCTACTGGAAACTAGAGGACAGGAGGAGATGTCCCAAAGGTCGGTAGGTAGCTGAATTACTGGAAGCCACAGGCAGCCAGGAGATGTTCTGGAGACAGCAGACAGGTAACCGGAATACTGGAAGCCGCAGGCAGGAGAAAGACGCCCTGGAGGCCACAGACAGGTAGATGGAATACTGGAAACTGGAGGACAAGAGGAGATGTCCCAACGGTAGGTAGGTAGCTGAAGAACTGCAAGCCACAGGCCCTGCAGGGAGGCAAAAGACTGCAGGCAGGAAGGTAGCTGAAGAACTGGAAGCTGCATGCAGGAGACATCCTGAGACAGCAGACAGGTAGCCAAGATACTGGAAGCCGCAACCAGAAAGGTAGCTTAAAAACTGGAAGCGGTATGCAGCCAGATGACGTCCTGAGAATGCAGACAGGTAGCCAAGATACTGAAAGCCACAGGCAGGAGGGTAGCTTAAAAACTGGAAGCTGTATGTGTCGCGGGCGGAGGAGGGGACGCCGCGCTCTCCCACGGCTCAGGTCCGGCTGCTGCAGCTGCTCGGTGGCTCGAGCGATGGGCCGGATCCCGGGGACTCGAGCGGCGCTCCTCGCCCGTGAGTGAAAAGGGATTGGGTTTTGGGGATAGTTTATTGTCCGTGACGCCACCCACGGTTGTGGTGATTTGTTAATACCACCGCTGCTCTGTATGGGGAGCCTGGGAGTGATGGTATGGAGCAGCCAGTTGTTGATGTGCCCTCCGTGGGTAGGGGTCATGGGGCTCCCGGGGCCCGGTGATGGGGTTGGTATGGTGGACAGGCGGGTATGGGGCCTGTGGAGGTGCAGGGGTGCAGGGGCAGCGCTGTGCCGCACGGCATGGAGGTACTCACTCAGCCAGTAAACACGACACAGTTCTCGGTAAACAAACGGCTGGTTGGACGGGTCCCTCGGATGGTTACGGTGCTGTGGTTCCCTGCAGTTAGCGATGACGGTCTCTTCCCTGCACCTATGAAAGTCTCTTTAGTAGCGATGGGTCCCCACCGGTTACCCAATCCTCGGCTTCAAGCTGGGCAGAAGGAGCCCTACTTTGCCCGCAGGCGCTGGCCCTGGGAAACTGGTGCCCTGGCGGTGGCGGTGTCTCCCCTTCACGGTCGGGCTGTTGCCTTCAATCGGGACTTGGTTGTTAGGAGACAGAGGTCCCCTTCACTGACGGATTTGGCAAATTATGGCGACTCCTAGCCTTGCCGGGATCCGAAAGGCCCCTGCCCTGGTGCTGACTGTTCTTCGTATACTGCTCCAGTACCGCCGGGTCACCACCCGTCCGCGGTCCTTCCAGCAACCTCCAAACAGTCCCCCTGCAGACTATCACCGCCGTCTGCTGACCTTGCTGTCACAGTCCGGGGCACACACCCGGACCACCTTCAGGCTTTCTTAACTGTTTCTTTGCTGTCGCCACTCTTACTGTCCTCCTTTACCACTTCACTGTTTACTCCTCACACTTCAAACTCTCTCTCTGATCTGCCTGGTTTTCCCGCCTCCAGGGCTGTGAACTCCTCGGTGGGCGGAGCCAACCGCCTGGCCCACCCCCTGGTGTGGACATCAGCCCCTGGAGGAAGGCAACAAGGATTTTGGGTTAGCTAGGTGTACCTGCAGGGAATGTGGGGTGCATGTGATGTTGTGACCTGTGACCCCTGGCTTGCCCAGGGCGTCACATATGCAGCCAGGAGACATCCTGAGAGAGCAGACAGGTAGCCAAGATAATGGAAGCCACAAGCAAGTAGGTAGCTCAAGAGCAGGAAGCTGCACGCTGACAGGTAGCTGAGGTACAGGAAGCAGTAGGCAGGCAGTAGATGTCCTGAAGAACGCAGTGCACAGACAAACTAAAAGTCCTAGGAGCACTAAAGTCTTAATACCAAGACTCAGGTTTGTGTTTTGGGAGGCCTTGTATATGTCTTGGTTGCATATCACGTGAGAGGACGTCAGGTTGGATGCAAAGCTCGATGTGGAGCACAAGAAGGTTTAGCAGAGCGGGTTGTAGGGATCCGAGCCTGGACCAGGGACAGGAGAATACGGCTTATTCCAAGTAATGAGAATATTTAAGCCTTGGTCCTGGGAATGACAGAGCCGTACATTACTAATTGCTGTAGATATTATCTATGGATGATGGAGATTGTATAACGCCATATTTCAATCATCGCAGCCGCACTCCCGGTGAAAGTTTACCAATTTTGGTGCCATTATATCAATAAAAGCCTTGATTTCCCCCTTGTTTGGTGGGAGCGGAGAGCCACGCTCTTCACAAACAGTAATTTCTCCATCCCCGGATGTCACCTTCATGTCTAAATTGTCCTCGTTTACAATGATACATTTTCTGCCGACAAACAAGAGATGTTTGGAAAAAGCAAAGAATGAACGAGTGAGGTTAATGAAAATGACAGCCACAACAATCAATTCCTCCACTCTCTCCTGCCAATTCAAGAGACAAATTGATGGCTGGAAAATCAAGGGAGGCGCGATAATTAACTTATTTCACGTCTCCCCGGGTCGCCTGCTAATCAATGAAGATGCTCTATGGAGAAATGGCAATCTGCCTCCAGCTGCTGCCGGCCCTTGTTTGTATCCTGCACTGATTACACCGGCTACAAAATGTTACTTTTTTGCTTTAAATGCATGAAATGGGCTGTTACCCATGTCCCTCAATTCCAAATCTGCTTCCGAATTTTGCTATGGGGTGAGGATTTTGAGTAACGAGTTTACTTTTTTTTTTTTTTTTAACATAAATTATTTATTTATTATTTAAACATTATTTTAAAGAAAATTGTTTGATTTTCTTGAATATTTATGTTATGGTGGCGGGACGACCACTGTATTAGTGGGACCATTGGACCAAAGGTACAGTTCACTTGCCTGGGGGAGTGAACTGGACCAGCTGCCGAGTCATCGGAGGTGGCAGCAGCTGGTAGAGGGCAGCCCCAGGGGATCTGCGATACCAAAGTCACAGAATCATTATTACTTAGTGGTTTGCAGAGCTGTACAATTTGTTCTTAAAAAAATGCCAGAGCTACTGAAAAGATTGACAGAGTAGTTGGAAGGACAGTCTGTCCCAAAAGAGATTGCATTTTGTAGAATTCTCATTTGGACTAAACATGAAATGCTAAAAGGCTGACGAGACGGTAAATCGAGATGTTGGTGACTTGAGTCATTCAAGAACGTTGACAAGACCTTTCTCGAGCGGCACTCCTCGCCCGTGAGTGAAAAGGGGGAATTTTGGTTGGGGAGATTGTTTATTGTCCGTGACGCCACCCACGGTTGTGGTGATTGAGTGTAC
This sequence comes from Anomaloglossus baeobatrachus, assembly GCF_048569485.1. NCBI lineage: Eukaryota > Metazoa > Chordata > Amphibia > Anura > Aromobatidae > Anomaloglossus > Anomaloglossus baeobatrachus. The sequence continues at coordinate 564,085,303 of NC_134358.1, read as the reverse complement.
ACCACCGCTGCTCTATATGGGGATCCCGGGGATGGTGAGGCGGAGCAGCCAGTTGTTGTGTTGCCCCTCCGTGGGTAGGGGTTGGTGATCCCGGGGCCCAGTGGGGTGCAGGGGCGCAGGGGCAGCACTGTGCCTTGCGGCACTGAGGTACTCACTCAGCCAGTAAACACGACACAGTTCTCGGTAAACAAACGGCTGGTTGGACGGGTCCCTCGGACGGTTCACGGTGCTGCGGTTCCCTGCAGTTAGCGGTGACGGCCTCTTCCCTGCACCTTTGAAATGTCTGTTTGGTAGCGGTGGATTCCCACCGGTTACCCGCTCCCCGACTACAATCTGTGCCGGAGGAGCTCCACACTTTGCCCGCAGGCGCCGGCCCTGGGAAACTGGTGCCTTGGCGGTGGCGGTGTTTCCCCGTTGTGGTTGGACCTTTGCCGTCAATCAGGACTTGCTTGTTGGGGGATCTACGTCCCCTTCACTAACGGATTTGGCAATTCACAGTGACTCCAAGCCTTGCCGGGATCCGAAAAGCCCCTGCCTTGGTGCTGACTGCCCTTTGTATACTGCTCCAGACCCCCGGGTACACACAGCCTCCGTGGTCCTTCCAGCAACCTCCAGACAGTCCCACTGCAGACCTTCACGACCGTCTGCTGACCTTGCTGACTCCGTCTGGGCACACAGCCACAGACTAACTTCAGGCTTTCTGTCACTTTCACTGATGTTTCACTTCACTCTAGCTCCCTCCTGAGCTACACTCCGTTCACCTCCTACTCCTTCCTCCTCACTCCTGCTCCTCCCTGAGCTTTCTGCCTGGTACTTCCTGCCTCCAGAGCTGTGAACTCCTTGGTGGGCGGACACCAACTGCCTGGCTCCACCCCCTGGTGTGAATCATCAGCCTCTGGAGGAAGGCAACAAGGATTTGTGGGTTAGCTGGTGTATCTGCAGGGAATGTGGGGTGTGTGTGTGTTGTTACCTGTGTCCCCTGGCTTTCCCAGGGCGACACATGGTCAGTTCTAAGAAAGCTGGCATTTCGAAGAATGATGACTTTAGTCAATGGCTAAGGAGGTGCCAAACCCAAGATGATTAATTTGATTAATTCAAATCCTCCAAAAAGGTTGACAAGATATTTAACCAGGCACATCGCAAGAAAACTGGAGAGCAAGAGGTCCTGGAAGAAGAAACCAGGCACATCCCAAGAAAACTGGAGAGCAAGAGGTCCCGGAAGAAGAAACAAGGCACATCTCAAGAAAACTGGAGAGCAAGAGGTCCTGGAAGAAGAAACCAGGCACATCCCAAGAAAACTGTAGAGCAAGAGGTCCCGGAAGAAGAAACAAGGCACATCTCAAGAAAACTGGAGAGCAAGAGGTCCTGGGAGAAGAAACCAGGCACATCCCAAGAAAACTGGAGAGCAAGAGGTCACAGCAGAAGAATCCAGGGACATCCCAAGAAAACTAGAGAGCAAGAGGTCCTGGAAGAAGAAACAAGGCACATCCCAAGAAAACTGGAGAGCAAGAGGTCCCGGAAGAAGAAACAAGGCACATCCCAAGAAAACTGGAGAGCAAGAGGTCCTGGGAGAAGAAACCAGGCACATCCCAAGAAAACTGGAGAGCAAGAGGTCACAGCAGAAGAATCCAGGGACATCCCAAGAAAACTAGAGAGCAAGAGGTCCTGGAAGAAGAAACCAGGCACATCCCAAGAAAACTGTAGAGCAAGAGGTCCCGGAAGAAGAAACAAGGCACATCTCAAGAAAACTGGAGAGCAAGAGGTCCTGGGAGAAGAAACCAGGCACATCCCAAGAAAACTGGAAAGCAAGAGGTCACAGCAGAAGAATCCAGGGACATCCCAAGAAAACTAGAGAGCAAGAGGTCCTGGAAAAAGAAACAAGGCACATCCCAAGAAAACTGGAGAGCAAGAGGTCCCGGAAGAAGAAACAAGGCACATCCCAAGAAAACTGGAGAGCAAGAGGTCCCGGAAGAAGAGACAAGGCACATCTCAAGAAAACTGGAGAGCAAGAGGTCACAGCAGAAGAATCCAGGGACATCCCAAGAAAACTGGAGAGCAAGAGGTCCCGAAAGAAGAAACCAGGCACATCCCAAGAAAACTGTAGAGCAAGAGGTCCTGGAAGATGAAATAAGGCACATCCCAAGAAAACTGGAGAGCAAGAGGTCACAACAGAAGAAACAAGGCACATCCAAGAAAAATGGAGAGCAAGAGGTCACGGCAGAAGAATCCAGAGACATCCCAAGAAAACTGGAGAGCAAGAGGTCCCGGAAGAAAAAACAAGGCACATCTCAAGAAAACTGGAGAGCAAGAGGTCCCAGAAAAAGAAACCAGGCACATCCCAAGAAAACTGGAAAGCAAGAGGTCACAGCAGAAGAATGTTGGAAGCAGAAGAAATCTTGACCGGGTAGAGACAGACCAACGGTTGGTCGTAAGACAGCTGGTGTTCTGGAGATTTCTCATTTGTTGAAAATATCTCTGATTTCTGGCAGAAAATGTAACATTTTAAAAAGAGAAATTCAGACATGAAAATGAAGACTGCACATGGAAAGCCAGAAGAATGAGTAAATCTTGCTGACTTGTATTATCCAGGAAAGGTGACAAGATCTGTGACTGGGACCTTTGTTCGCTAACTCTAGAGAGACATCTCACGGTAGCAGAAAATTGTAAGGAAAAAAAAACAAGATAAAGAAAAGACAAGTGATTAATCCTAAAAGAGATGGAATTTCAAAGAATGGTCATATTTGTCCTACAAATAAAGAACCAAAACGCTGAGGAAGTGCTAAGCCCAGCCTACTGACTTGGATTCATTTGAATCCCCCCAAAAAGTTGACAAGATCTGTGCTTACAGCCATCCCGAGCTCACTCTAAATATACTGAAGATGATATAATTAATAGCTTTCTCATAGGTACATACAGAGAGGTCCAGAAATATTTGAACAGTGACCGAATCTTTGTGATTTCAGCTCTGCAGGCCATTATTTTTTTAATTTCAAGTTAAAAAACTGAGATGCAATTGGAGACTTTCACGTTTTGTTAAAGGGGTTGAACAAAAAATATTGGACAAATTTACTTTACTTGTAATGCACTGAAACACAGATAGGAATCAGGAGCAGCACGCAGCAAAATAACAGCAGCAGCACAATGGACCTGAGAATTAGCAATGTATAGAACTCGTTGCCCAGGCACCTCCCCTAAGGGAAGATGCATTAAATGTCTGAAGCTTCTCAGATAAACTGAGAGGCATTTTGGGGTCAGGGCATATGGGCCTATGGGTAACTAATGCAACACACAGTGCTTTTTTTGTACAAAAATATTTTCCGGTACGCATCTCTTAGACGAGGAGTGGGGGGGGGGGGTGCTGTTAGGTGCCGGCGGCCAAGATAGAGGCCGCTGGCACCTAAGGCTCAGCATACTCCATCCACTAGTGTATGCAGGAGAGAGAGGCAGGGGGAGCAGAACTACAAGGCTCAGCATGCTCCATCCACTAGTGTATGCAGTAGAGCAGACAGCAGCTGCCAAACTACAAGGCCCAGCATCCGTCAGCCAGGACTGTATGCAGGAGTTTTTTGCCCAAAAACGTAAAATGTAAAAAAAAAATTACGTGGGTTTCGCCATGTCTTTGTATGCTAGCCATGTACAGCAGGCAGGTACGGCTGCCCCCAACCCCCAGCTGTCTATTTGTACCCGACTGGGAACCAAAATTTAGGGAAGCCCTTTTTTTAATTAGTTCATGAATTTCATGAAATAATTTAAGAAAAAAAAAATGACGTGGGCTTCGCACAATTTTTGTGTCCAGCCAGGTACAATTAGACAGCTGGGGATTGGAATCTTCAGCACAGAGTGCCCAAGCTTTCTGGGCACCCCTGCTGCGAATTGCAGTCGGCAGCCACCCCAGAAAATGGCGCTTTCATAGAAGCGCCATCTTCTGGTGCTGTATCCAACTCTTCCAGTGACCATGGAGCTGGGTGGCTCGCTGGGTAATAAGGGGTTAGGGCCAGCTGTGTATTATCAACTGGCCCTAAGCCCGAAATTCATGGTGTCACGCCAATATTAGACATGGCCACCATGAATTTCTTGTAAAGATAAAAAAAACAACACACAGAAAAATATTTTTATTAGAAATAAAACACAACACAGTTAGTGACTCCATCTTTATTGAAATAAAGAACCCCCCCTCCTGCGCCATATCCTGGGTCAAGGGTCCCGCGCCGTCCAATCCGGATCCTATATCATCTGATCGGTCTGCTGGAAGGCAAAGCGATCAGATGATGTGTGAGGTTCAAGGCCCTGATTCACATGACACAGCAGCTAATTGTATAAAAGCTGTTTATACAATCAGCTGATGCATCAGAAGAAAAAAACCTATACTCACCTGTCTGCAAACTCCCGGGACACGTCTGATCGGTCCAGGAGCCGCCGGTAATCAGCTGGTGCAGTCACCTGACAGCATCACCTGATCGCTTAAACCAGCTGGGCGGTAAAAAGCCAGCCCCACCGCTGGACTTTTAGACTGTCAGCTGATGCCGTAGCGTGACTGCATCAGCTGATCACCGACAGATCCTGAAGCCGATCAGACGTGTCCCGGGAGGCTGCAGACCGGTAAGTGTGATTTTTTTTTTTTCTACTGTTCCCACTTAGCAGCTGGGAGCGGACATGGCGCCGGACAGGAGATGGAAGCAAGGGGGGATGGTGAGCACTGGGGGCTGAGGGGGGGGGGGGCGAGCACTGGGGGACCCGATCGCTGGAGCAGCACAGTGATTACAGGGCAGGTGGGAGCGGAGGTCAGTGGGGGGGTTGAATCGGACGACGGGGGGCAACGGAGGTCCGGGGAGGAGCGGAAGACAGCAAAGGGGAGCAAATACCTTACCGGATGGCAGCAGATCGGGGTGACAGGCCGTGACCGCGATCTTCAGCATCCATGAACATCCTGGAGAGGGCGGGCACCCACCGGCTCTCCACATCTGATTGGAGGGATAGCGTCACATGGACACAAGCTCCAATCAGATCGGAGGGGGGGGAGACACAGAGGTCACCCTGCTCCCGCCAATGGCCGATGATATAGCAAATTTACAAATTAGTCATGTGGACGGAGCCAGAGTTGCTGGCCCTCAGCACTCTACCGGCACGTACCACCGCAAAAAAAGAACTGGCAACACAGTTCAATTTTACTCTTCACAATGCTGTGACAGACATGGCCTTCCTTTCCTTCCTTCCTCTCCGTCTGGGGTACTGCTCTTTGACCTGTTCCCCCTTCTATCTTGGATGTCATCCTCAAGCTCCAGGGTCTGTGTCTCCTTCCCTCTAACTCCGTTCACCTTCGACCAATTGTGGGCCCCAACGGTTCTATAACTGGATGACTTTCTAAGCCCGTTGGGGTGAGTTGTGGGCTCCAGACCTCTCAAGGTTACCTCCGGGTTCCCTGATTGGCCTTAGCACTGAGGCCACGTCTTCTCACACTTGAACCCTATTCTCTACTCGTCTCTTCTCTAGTCTTCCCTCCTGGTCTCTTTCACATCGTCTGCCACTTCACCTTTCCACTACCTTAACCATATCTTAACTAACATCTAATCTAAAATTGACTTGCCACTAGACGGCAGACGTTGGTGCAAACATCTACATCTTATAATATTCAATTGTCTATAAAACATGGTACATGTACACATGGTGGGACGCAGCCCCCCTACTACGGCAACAAACTCCAGATATGGAGCTTTTAAGGTAGGTACAGAGCCAACTTTTAAAAGAAGACATCAATAATGATGACAGTGCTGTTCATTACAGCCATCAAGGAAGATGTAGAGGTGCTGACAAGGATGAGGTGTCGGACAGCCCCTGGACCCAGGCTGGTTTCAGACAAATCGGGGCCCTGGGAAAAATTAAAAGTGGGGCCCCAAATACTAAGATATTGCACCATCACACATCAGTGGTGACTTAGGCTAAAGTGTGGCTCCAGGTAAAATGTCTATTATCTATAAAGAGGGGAAAGCCTGTACAGGTTCACAGGTAGCTGGTGTGTGCTCTTCTACTGGCCTCAAAAGAGCTACATGTATTGCTTCTATTATACAGAAATACGCTCTATATACTCAAGCTGCACTATATACATAGTCTATACATTGTCTGTGCTATACAGTATACTCAATCTGTACTATATACATAATCTATACATTGCCTGTGCTATATACACAGGAGGTGTCAGGAGCTCACCGGAATCTCTCCTCCTCTTCACTCTTCAGTTCCTACAGACTCGGACAGAGTGAAGGACCCCGGCTCCCATGACCATGATGTCACCATAGGTCCTTCAACCCTTCTAAACTTGGTCCTGCCCTGATATTGCAGGTCCGGTATTATCAGAGCAGGTTATAGTTTTTCATGGCACGCAGCCCCCTCCAAACCTGCAGCTTCCAACTTTATCTACATTTTTTGTTTCTGGAAAATGTAACCAAAAAAATCACAGATGACTCCATGTTTTTGCAGACTCTGCCATTTATTTATAGGCTGCTCTTCTCCAAATCACTTCCTTTTTAGGTTGGATTCACATGTGCATTTTTTATGCAGTTTTTGAGCCAAAGTCAAAAGTGTATATACAAGAAAAGAAAAATAAAAGGGAAGGACGTAAACTTCTCCTTCTGTTCGATCCATTTCTAGATTTTGCTCAGAAAATGGCATAAAAAAATGATTGTTTTCCTGCTAGCACAATAGATTATTTATTTATTTTAAATCCTGCAGTCTGTAATGACCGGAGTACTGAGGAGCCGCTAAACTCCTTTGGCTGACGCCTACTTTGGCGCCTCTGTTAGGTAAAATGCCTTTATTGGAGGCTCCATTGAAGATTCTGGCATTTTTACTGTGGCATTTCTTTTTCTTTTTCTTTTTTTTTTTTAAATGACCATGTTCACACATACAGTAATCATCTGCTAGAACAAATTCAGCTGCAATTTGTTGGCAAAAAAGTTACTTTTTTGTCCGTTTTGCAAAATTTGATTTTTGCTGGATCATTTTTTTTTAACATAGGAGTCTAGTGAAAACGGATCCGTTAACTGATTACTATTTGGCCCTCAGTTTTTCTTTTATTAGTAAAGGATTTGTTTTTTTGCTCACTAGATCAGTTCCAAATGAAAGATAAATAGCAATTGACATGCCTTGATTGACATGGCTGCCGTCTGCGATGTCCTGCAGGCTGTGGTGCCTCTGCAGCTCCTGCTTACTCCTGTACAGACTGTGGATGACAGAGGCGACGTCAGCCTTGTCAATCAAGGCAGGAGACATGGTGAATCAGGGCCATAGTCAGCAACCGCCAGATACCCAGGGAGTTTGCTCAGCCTGGGCCATAGTGAGCAACCGCGGAGAACCCGCTAAGCTTGGATCATAGTGAGCAACCGCGGAGAACCCGCTAAGCTTGGATCATAGTGAGCAACCGCGGAGAACCCGCTAGGCTTGGATCATAGTGAGCCAGATTTCTGGGCAGCCAGCTTAGCCTGGGCCATAGTGAGTGACCGCGGAGAATCCGCTAAGCTTGGATCATAGTGAGCAACCACGGAGAACCCGCTAGGCTTGGATCATAGTGAGCAACCGCCAGATTTCTGGGCAGCCAGCTCAGCCTGGGCCATAGTGAGTGACCGCCAGATATCCAGGAAGATCGCTCAGCCTGGGCAATAGTGAGTGACCGCCAGATATCCAGGAAGATCGCTCAGCCTGGGCCATAGTGAGTGACCGCCAGATATCCAGGAAGATCGCTCAGCCTGGGCCATAGTGAGTGACCGCCAGATATCCAGGGAGGCGGCTCAGCCTGGGCTATAGTGAGTGACCGCCAGATACAGTTAGGTCCAGAAATCTTTGGACAGTGACACAATTTTGGCGAGTTGGGCTCTGCATGCCACCACATTGGATTTGAAATGAAACCTCTACAACAGAATTCAAGTGCAGATTGTAACGTTTAATTTGAAGGTTTGAACAAAAATATCTGAGAGAAATTGTAGGAATTGTCACATTTCTTTACAAACACTCCACATTTTAGGAGGTCAAAAGTAATTGGACAAATAAACCAAACCCAAACAAAATATTTTTATTTTCAATATTTTGTTGCGAATCCTTTGGAGGCAATCACTGCCTTAAGTCTGGAACCCACGGACATCACCAAACGCTGGGTTTCCTCCTTCTTAATGCTTTGCCAGGCCTTTACAGCCGCAGCCTTCAGGTCTTGCTTGTTTGTGGGTCTTTCCGTCTTAAGTCTGGATTTGAGCAAGTGAAATGCATGCTCAATTGGGTTAAGATCTGGTGATTGACTTGGCCATTGCAGAATGTTCCACTTTTTTGCACTCATGAACTCCTGGGTAGCTTTGGCTGTATGCTTGGGGTCATTGTCCATCTGTACTATGAAGCGCCGTCCGATCAACTTTGCGGCATTTGGCTGAATCTGGGCTGAAAGTATATCCCGGTACACTTCAGAATTCATCCGGCTACTCTTGTCTGCTGTTATGTCATCAATAAACACAAGTGACCCAGTGCCATTGAAAGCCATGCATGCCCATGCCATCACGTTGCCTCTACCGTGTTTTACAGAGGATGTGGTGTGCCTTGGATCATGTGCCGTTCCCTTTCTTCTCCACACTTTTTTCTTCCCATCATTCTGGTACAGGTTGATCTTGGTCTCATCTGTCCATAGAATACTTTTCCAGAACTGAGCTGGCTTCATGAGGTGTTTTTCAGCAAATGTAACTCTGGCCTGTCTATTTTTGGAATTGATGAATGGTTTGCATCTAGATGTGAACCCTTTGTATTTACTTTCATGGAGTCTTCTCTTTACTGTTGACTTAGAGACAGATACACCTACTTCACTGAGAGTGTTCTGGACTTCAGTTGATGTTGTGAACGGGTTCTTCTTCACCAAAGAAAGTATGCGGCGATCATCCACCACTGTTGTCATCCGTGGACGCCCAGGCCTTTTTGAGTTCCCAAGCTCACCAGTCAATTCCTTTTTTCTCAGAATGTACCAGACTGTTGATTTTGCTACTCCAAGCATGTCTGCTATCTCTCTGATGGATTTTTTCTTTTTTTTCAGCTTCAGGATGTTCTGCTTCACCTCAATTGAGAGTTCCTTAGACCGCATGTTGTCTGGTCACAGCAACAGCTTCCAAATGCAAAACCACACACCTGTAATCAACCCCAGACCTTTTAACTACTTCATTGATTACAGGTTAACGAGGGAGACGCCTTCAGAGTTAATTGCAGCCCTTAGAGTCCCTTGTCCAATTACTTTTGGTCCCTTGAAAAAGAGGAGGCTATGCATTACAGAGCTATGATTCCTAAACCCTTTCTCCGATTTGGATGTGAAAACTCTCATATTGCAGCTGGGAGTGTGCACTTTCAGCCCATATTATATATATAATTGTATTTCTGAACATGTTTTTGTAAACAGCTAAAATAACAAAACTTGTGTCACTGTCCAAATATTTCTGGACCTAACTGTATCTAGGAACCTGGCTCAGCCTCTCTTTCTGTCTTTCCAGTGGGATACGTAATGGTTACCAGTGTGACGTCAGCTCTCTGCTTCAAGCACCATAGCGATTTCGCTGTACACCACGCCGACCGGCTCCACCTGACCTGTTTCTCTAGCTGCAGCATTCAGTAGCGTGTGTGGTGCCCTGGACTAGCCAGGTCGTCACAGGTAACACTCACACACCCTCACCCCCACTAGACAGTAACATTAGCCAAACACAAAACCCTTGTTGCCTCCCTCCAGGGTCTGATGTCTACACCAGGTGGGGCGGAACCAAGCGGTTGGCCCCATCCACCGAGGAGTTCACAGGCCTGGAGGCGGGAAAAGTGACAGAACGAGTTTGGAGTTTGAAGCGTGAGGAGTAAACACTTGAGTGTCTGGGTTGTGGCCCAGGCACTAACAACAGGGTTGACAGATGGTGGTGGCCGTCTGCAGGAGTGGTGAAGCAAAGTGGAACCGTAGGACCGGGGTCGGGCGTTGGCCCGCCGGTACCGACCGGGGAGCGAAGTGAAGCCAGCACACACAGGCAGCTCCATCGGACCCCGACCAGGCTTGGAGCCGCCGACAATAGTCAAATCCGAGTGTGACCGGAACCCCAGGGGTTTCCTAACAGCCAAAGACCCGATAGAAGGCAACCGCCCACACCGTGAGGGTATACAGCTACCGCCTAAGGCTAGAGACCCAAAGGCCAGCGCCTGCGGACAAACGGGCTCCTCCGGCATCCATAAACCGGGGAGCGGACTACCGTTGGGGATCCATTGTAGTCAAACAAGTACACAAAGGTGCAGGGAAAGACAGCCACCATCACCTGTCCGGGGAGAGACACAGCAGCCGGCTGCGTGACCCGTCCATCCAACCGTTTGGTTTACCGAGGACTTTGTGCATCTCTTACTGAGTGAGTACACCCGTGCCATCCGGCACCGCGTCGCGCTGTCCCTGCAACCCTGCACCTCAGCAACCCTGCCTCCTTGTCACACCACCGGGCCCCGGGACCACCGACCCCTACCCACGGAGGGGGAAAACAACATCCCAGCTGCTCCCTACCATTGGTCCCGGGATCCCCGTCACCAGCAGCGGTGGTGCCCATCTTCACCACAACCCGTGGGTGGCATCACGGACTAAATCTCCCTCAAACCAACCACCCCTTTCACTCACGGGCGAGGAGCGCCGCTCGAGTCCCCGGATCCGGACCACCGCTCGAGCCACCGAGCAGCCGCAGCAGCGCCGGACCCGAGCGTTAGCGAGCGCAGCGGCGGCGTACCTCCCCGCCCGCGACACGTGCTATTTCAGACCGTCATTTAATCACCTAACAATCATGACAGTGTTGTTATGAGGAAGGTCATTGATTGACTGAAACGTCAGAAACTAAAACACTGCTATTTGAAATACCCAATTAAAGGGATCTTTTGTTTTCACTTCATTTGAGTGCCAGATTATTTTTCTATATGAAGACAGGGTTGGACCTTATCTGAGCACCAATCATAAATTCCAGGAGTGCCATAAATCCATAATTTGCTGTGTGAGCAGACCTGGAGTGTGCAAGAGAGCCTGCCGACTGCGATGCGAGCAGACTAGGATTGTGGGAGAGCCTGCCGACTGCGGTGCGAGCAGACCTGGAGTGTGAGAGAGCCTGCCGATTGCTGTGCGAGCAGACCTGGAGTGTGGGAGAGAGCCGGCTGACTGCTGTATAACTAGACCTGGAGTGTGCGAGAGAGCTGGCCGACTAATGTGCGAGGAGAACTGGAGTGTGGGAGAGAGCCTGCTGACTGCTGTGCGAGCAGACCTGGAGTGTGGGAGAGAGCCGGCTGACTGCTGTGCAAGCAGCAAACCTAAAGTGTGCGAGAGAGCCTGCCGACTGCTGTGCGAGCAGACCTGGAGTGTGGGAGAGATCCTGCTGACTGCTGTGCAAGCAGCAAACCTAAAGTGTGGGAGAGAGCCTGTCGACTGCTGTTCGAGCAGACCTGGAGTGTGGGAGAGAGCCTGCCGACTGCTGTGCGAGCAGATCTGGAGTGTGGGAGAGATCCTGCTGAATGCTGTGCGAGCAGACCTGGAGTGTGGGAGAGAGCCTGCCGACTGCTGTGCGAGCAGACCTGGAGTGTGGGAGAGAGCCTGCTGACTGCTGTGCGAGCAGACCTGGAGTGTGGGAGAGAGCCTGCTGACTGCTGTGCGAGCAGACCTGGAGTGTGGGAGAGATCCTGCTGACTGCTGTTGTCGCGGGCGGGGAGGGGGGCTCACCGCGCTCGGGTCCGGCTCTGGGCTGCTGCTTGCTCGCCGCTGCTCGGTGGCTCGAGCGGTGGGCCGGATCCGGGGATTCGAGCGGCGCTCCTCGCCCGTGAGTGAAAGGGGTGGTTTGGGGTTGGAGGGTATGGTCCGTGGTTTGTGGTGAGGTTGGGACACCACCGCTGCTCTGGACGGGGATCCCGGAAGCGATGACAGGGAGCAGCCGAGATGTTTCCCTCCCCTCCGTGGGTAGGGGATTTGATGGTCCCGGGGCCTGGTGAGGTGTCGGAAGAGGCAGGGTTGGCGAGGTGCAGGGTCGCGGGGGAAGCGCGGTGCCTGACGGCAAGGTGGTACTCACTCAGCCAATGATGAATACAGAGTCTCCGGTAAAACAAACGACTGGATGGACGGGTCCCGCAGCCGGCTGCGGTGGTTACTCCCGGACGGATGGTGGTGGCTGCCTTTCCCTGCACCTGTTGAGTGTCTTCGGTCCCGATGGTTTCCACCGGTAATCCGCTCCCCAGCTTGGATGTGTGCCGAAGGAGCCCCTTTTGCCCGCAGGCTCTGGCCCTGGGAATTCTAGCTGTGGCGGTAGCTGTGTTTCCCTTTCTCGGTTTGGACGGTTGCCTTCTGTCGGGTCTTTGCTGCTAGGAAACCCCGGAGGTTCCAGTCGCTAACGGATATGACCGGTATAACGGCGACTCCGAGCCTGGTTGGGGTCCGTAGGCCCTGCCGGTTTGTGCTGGCTTTTCTTCGCTCCCCGGTTCGGTACCGGCGGGCCACCGCTCGTCCCCGGTCCTACGGTTCCACGTCGATCGGCCTCTCCTGCAGACGGCCACCACCGTCTGCCCACCTTGCTCTTGGTGCCCGGGCTACGTACCCGGACACAGTCAGTCTGCTCTTTCTCCTCAACTACCACTTCTTGCTCCTTCACTTTCACTCTCCTAAACTGAACTCCAGCTCTGCCCGAGCTTAACTGACTTCCTTTCCCGCCTCCAGGACTGTGAACTCCTCAGTGGGTGGGGCCAATCGCCTGGCTCCACCCCACCTGGTGTGGACATCAGCCCCTGGAGGGAGGCAACAAGGATTTGTCTGTGACTGATGTGCCTATCTCGGGGTGTGGGGTGTGTTGTTGCAGTACCTGTGACGACCTGGCTTGTCCAGGGCGCCACATTCCCCCTTAGTTAAATGCAGACCGTCCGCGGGCTGCCCGTCCATCACCGGTTTTATTTTTGTTAACCGTAGAAAAAGGTAGAAAACATGTAAACATTCAAACATAAGCATTTTTATCAATCTTCCCTTACGGGAGGCACGGTTCTTAAACGTTGCTAACGGTAGTCATTTTTATTAAAACATACGGCTTCCGTTCTCTCCCACCCAAACAACCTGGCCCTGATGCTGCCCCTAAGAAGTGGGCAGCACCCCTTGACCCCAGTCCAGAACCAAGCTGCCCGAGCTGGTACGGTATTTCATACCCTACTGTCACTTCAGGGGACCCACGTCCATGGGGAAACCCTGACCCCCGGAGGATCGCCACCGGTTACGGTAGTGGCGGGCCTGGGCCATCTCTTTCCTCCAGGCCCATCCTCCAAATCAGCCTCTCCGGCGGCGGTCACGGAATCCAGCCAATATTTATTTACATTCCACAAGTTTATGGTTGCCCTGCAAGTTCTCGGGCTTGTCCGTAAGCAGTTCCTTACGCATGGTTGCAAAAGGTCCCTACGGGGACTAGTTGCCGGCAACGGCCAGTTCAATCACGGTTGACAATCAGGTAACATCTTCGGTTGATTTCTTTTCATTTACTCACATAACGGTGCTGATGGTCCCAACGGGGACAACTGTGCAACGAAGTGACCGCTGACTCACTTCAGGTCCATCCCACAGACCGGGGGAAGGGGGCTGGGCTGGTGCTTGGGGCTCCTGGCCTCCTCTCAGTTTGGCGTCCAGGGAAAACCAGCCCCTCTCTCTGCAATGTCGTGTGTACTGGACCAGATCCCCTGGGAGCAGGTTACGGCCCGGGTGGTCCTCCGGTAAGTGGGCATTAACGTCCCGGCGGGCTACGAAGACTTCGGCCTCCAGGCCCGGCTCAAAGATGAATCCGTACCCCTGACGGACATCAAACTTCCTTACTTGCCCCTCGTGGATTGGGCCCCGTACCCAGAAGGTGGCTCTGCGGAGGCTCTTCTTCTCTTGGATGGTGCGAGCTATTAATTCAGCCTTCCTCTTTTCTCTCTCCGCAATTTCTCGGCCCAGCGGGGTCGGTTCCCTGTCCCAGTAAGGGGCTACTGCTTGCCCCTGCGCGCGGGTCGGGCCCCGTGAGACTTCCACTACACTGCCCACTACTGGCGTCCTAGGTAGAAGTTCCCGCGGTGACATGGCTTGGGTCGCTGCCTTGCAGCAACGACCCGGCACAGCCTCAGCTGAGGCGTGGGGGATGGGTACAGGGGTCCTCTCCCGCTTGACCTCCGCCTCCTCCTGCGTGGGACAGGCCGCCGGTGCTGGCACGGAACCAGGCACAATCACCGCAAGTGCCTCCGGTACATCTCCATCAGCGGGCCACGGCTTCGGCATCTTCCAGGGAAGCGGTTCAGGGCGGCTACGGGCTTCGGCTGCAGGACGGTCCTCTTGGGCGGACAGGCAGGGTGCCGCTACCGGTTGTGCGGGTAGCGGGCCTAGTGGCGGGGCAGCAGCAGCCAACACAGGTAGCGGGGGAGGCAGCAGGACGAGCGGGCGCAGACCGGGCCCCTCAGCCATGACGACCGATCCGGTAGGAATACAGGGGCGTGGGTCGCTTACCCGCTCTTCCAGAACTTCCTCCAACTTGCATCTCCGTATGGCCGCCACCACATCCGCCATGTCGGCCTCCCACTCCTCCAAGAGGAGTTGCATTCAGACCTGCAGACGGCTACTCAGCTGGACGGTCCGGACCTCCACCCACGCCGCAGTGCCGGGCGCGGGGGCTACGGTGTTGCTGGACGGACTATGCATGCTGATAGCGGTATGTTCCAGGAACCAAATACGGCCGCAGAGTCCTGGCGTCCCTGCTTTT
>NC_134358.1:563740344-563770338 GCF_048569485.1 Anomaloglossus baeobatrachus | reverse complement strand
CTACAGGAAGCCACTAGAGGCTGTGATTTCTGCAAAAGGAGGATCTACAAAATATTAATGTCACTTTTATGTTGAGGTGCCCATACTTTTGTACCTGTCAAATTTTGTTTAAATGCGGATTGCACATTTTCTGGTAGTACAATAAACCTCATTTCAATCCAGAAATATTACTCAGTCCATCAGTTATTAGATATATGAAACTGAAATAGCAAAAACCCAAATTGTTATAAAGAAAAAAGGATAACATTAATAGGGGTGCCCAAACTTTTTCATATGACTGTATGTGTATTGTTTATTTATTTATATATTTATTATTTCTTATTGTAATACAAGAAAGGTGACTTGAACCTAGAATGGTCTGATCACTTGTTCTGCCGTATATAGAAGAAATCGCAGTCTCCTATGAACGCTGGCCACTTGCAGGTTTTCGCAGGAGTACTGTGATGACAGACATAGATGTTTTCAGCAGACCCCTGGCTGTTATGACAACCTATCGGCATCACGCCGATGAGGGCCCGGTTCCGGTGCCAATGTCAGAGAGTGACCAACATTTAACAAGTTGTCAACTGCGGGCGCAGCGCCGCTCCACCCGAGGCTGGCGGAGGCAGATGAAGGCTGAATATTTCAGCCATCATCTTACAGGTAAAGATGTAGGCTCATCATGGAGATTTTTGTCCAATTAACTGAAGAGTAGTGATGAGCGAGCACTAAACTTGTCAAGTGCTCGATACTCGAATTGAGCAGGCCCAACCCTCGACCATCAACCTAGGCTCAATTTGAGTAATGAGTATAATAGAAATCAATGGAGAACTTGAGCATTTTTCTGGCAGACTCTCCTAGGAGAGTTGTGGGGACCATAAAATCGCTGAAATGGATGGAAACAGTGCTCAAAAATAATTATAACAGCGTGGAGACGCCTAGATACATCTCTGACTCCCAGGACACTGTTGTGAAGTAAATAAATAAATAATTTAAAAACAAAAGGCATGGGGTCCCTCCATTTTTTTTTTTTGTAAAACAGCCAAGGTAAAGCAGACAGCTACCAGCTGGTATTACCAGGCTGCGAAGGTCCTTGATTGTTTGGCCCTTCCCAGCCTTAAAATAGCAGCCCACAGCCACCCCAGAATTGTCACATCTATTATTAGATTCTCCAATTATGGAGCTTCAACTTGGCTCTTCCCGATTGCCTTGGTGCGGAGGCAATCGGGGTAATGTTTTTTGGTTTGATGTCAGCTGTGTAATGTCAGCTGGCATCAAGCCCAAGGGAAAAATCAACTTTTAGTGCCATATGAAAGACACTAAAGGATGCAAGTGTACAACACTACCTATATGCCTGCTCTAATCTAAGGTCTGCTTTCTACATCAACTCTCCCTGAACTGCTTCTAGAGGACAGTGTGCCGAGCATTGCACCCCTGGGTCTCATATAAGACTGTCACATGGAGGTTTTAACAAACTGATAACTTCTCTGATGTCTGTGATCAGCGATGGCAGCCTTGAGCATCGACCAACAGATTGGTAGTTCATAGGCAGGTTAGCAAGAGTTAATCTCTGCTCGTCTGCTTGTTAGTCTCCTTTGATCACATGTTGTCGGAGAGTCAATCACATCTGCTCCCCTCCTATATGCCTAGATAATTCCTTCTATGCCAGCTATAGTTTATCTAAGCTGTAAGCTGGTCTGTTGAGATGTTGTAATCCAAACTAACTGGTGGTTGTAGTACTTGCTGTCTGCGGTTGTGGAGATAACCCTTGTTGTCTTTTTGTTGCTACCTTCCTGCTCTTCCTTTCCTCCTGAGTCTCTCATTGTTTATTCCTGTGAGTTTGCAATGTGTTAGAGTTTTGGCTTTCTCCTGTCTGTCTTTTTCTGTGTTTCCATCTCACTCCTGCCTTTTCCTTCCCTGGTGGGAGTCGGGGAATCAGATTAGTTCTGGTCAAGAGCATAGCCAGGCACAAGACTCAGTCATCTTCACCATTAGGGGTAACCCTGAGGTTAGGAATAGCCAAGGGACCCCTAGCGTGAGGTACAGCATAGGAGCCTCTGTCCCTTACTATCCCCCAGTCACATTGTGACAAAGACCCAATGGCGCGATGTGGCCAGCCGATCACAGTAATGCCAGTAGCGATGTTGACTGGCTATCTAACAGCCGCGAAACATGCTGGGCGAGGACTTAAGCTTTCATACGAACACTTACGATAATCAAGTAACGAGCATACATGAGCACCCGATGCTCTATGGAGTATCGAGCAGTGCTGAACACGCTAGCTCAACACTACTGAAGATGTCTTTTCTTAGGCAATGATTAATGGGACATCATGGGATGGAAAAGTAGGGGAACTGTTCTTCTCATATGGAGCTTGTTGGCCATCTTCAAACAGTTCTACTATCAGACTTGGGTGGCTCAACTCAAGACAAACCTTCTCTTCAAAGAGCTCATCGACACTTTTTTAGACTGATCTTGCCCACCAAACGGTATGTTCTGCTCAAGAAACCTTCCGTGATCAAATGTTGATGATTGAGAACTTCAAAGACTCTACCAGGGTTTGAGAAATCCCAACATTCCTGGTCATTGAATGGAAAGTATCATATTTGAACCTTGAGGAGAAGATCTCACTTGTTGACAACCTTCTTGGTAATAGTGCTGAACGATGCCACAACATTACCGTGTCGGGCAACGGCTCAAGTACCGGTGACAATCGGACATTCTTCAACATCACGTAGAGGATGGGAGCCTCGCGATGGACCTTCTGACTTTACAGATGCTTTTAGGTATCATTCGTCTACTACTGGGGGCAAAGATTCCCACCCCACCACTGAGCTAGAGTCAACGTTTCCACTGATTTACACCCAGAAAAAAGACTCCAGTGGATCCAAACCTTCATGTATAGTTTAGTGCTTGTGACTCATGGTGCTTTTGGTGCTCATCTGTATCATCTATGCATGGAAATGCAGAAGAAACGTCCACGCCATTGTCAGCCATTGCGTGGATACACACGTGAACACATTGTATACATACAATACCCATTGTCCATCCTCCAATTAAATTTACCTTGAAAACGCAGTTCTCTGTGGCTGATTTTGTTAAATAAATAAAAAACACTTTAACAAAAAATTGAAAGCTTTTGCTAAATAAAAAAAAGGAAAACAACAAAAGCCTGTGTGGCTGTATTTGTTAAAAAAAAACACCAAAAAAACACAACAAAAATTGAAAGCCTCTGCGTGACCGTCCTTGACAGTTTCCGCTGCTGTAGACGACTAAACTGTTGAGCCTTTATCTCCAGCCGCCTGACATTAGCTGCTGCGTTGCAGTGACACTTGTATCGTTGCAGCAATTCACTAATAGGCACTGCTCGGGTGAGGGTCATCTGCGGCGCTCAGGAGAATACATTGCTGCAGATCAGCGGGGTCTGACATTGGTAATCGGCACATTCCTTTATAAGCTTTGATTTTCATCTATTGTTACCGAGTCCTCAGATGACTCGTGCCAGCAGAATTCATAATGGAACGGGGGCTTGTTTTTACTCTAAACCAAGTCTTTCATATATTTGAAAAAACAAAGTTGGCACCTATGAAGTTTTACTTAAAGAGGACATGATCCTATGTATGATGCCTTTGCTTATGCCATCGTAATTCTGAAGTGTAGCAATGCCAATTATTAAACAACTTCCCGAAGTCCAGATTTCGGCTGTAAGACAAAAAAATTATGGGCTAACTTATCATATAACGTATCCTCCAGAGCTGCACTCACTATTCTGCTGGTGCAGTTACTGTGTACATACATTACATTACTAATCCTGAGTTACCTCCTGTATTATACTCCAGAGCTGCACTCACTATTCTGCTGGTGCTCTCACTGTGTACATATACAATGACTATACAAGCAGTATCTTGGATGAGTGCTGATCACTTGTTGCTAAATTGTCTTCACTCTGCATCCAAGTCATCCCAAACCATCTCGATTGGGTTGAGGTCAGGGACTGTGGAGGCCATGTCAGCTGATAAAGCATCCTTCCCTCTCCTTGTTGGTCACATTGTCCTTACATGTCTTGGACGTGTTTTGGGTCACTTAAGTTGAACATAAATGATGGTCCTTCTAGATGTAAAGATAGAGAGAATGACGGTGGCTGCAGGACGCTGTGAGTGCTGCGCTGCATAAGTGCCCTAAATGTGGAATAAATCACCAACAGTGTCACCAGCAAAGCCACCCCACACCATCACACCTTCCCTCCATGCTTCATGGTCCTATATAGAAACCATCTACTCATCTTTTCTGACAAACACATGATTGAAGACAAGTCTCATGTTATTTACTGGCCTCAGTAGTGGCATCTTTGCAGCAATTCGACCATAAATGCTGCTTTTTGCAGTCTTCTCTGCACATCTCAAGTGTCTGCTACTTGATCTCTGTTCATCATTTATAATGCCTTTTATCTCTGTCAATTTGCGGATTCTGAGATTGTCAACTCTGATGAACTTATCCTCTGCAGCAAAGGTAACTGACAGTCTTCCTTTACCTCAAAAGAATCAATTTCATCATAGCAATTGATGGCTTTTATAACTTCATCTGATGATACCTTCAAGGTTCTGGCAATGTTCTAGATTGACTAACCTTTATGTCTTACAGTAATGATGGACCGTCATCTCTCTTGGTTTTGTTGTGTGTTTTTTTCCGTAGTGTGGCTTATCACAGTTGTGGAATAAGGTTTAGCACTGTACGGGGCTGTGGCCCAATACTGCCTCATTGGTAATACACACATGATGGTTGCAAACACTTTCTGAAAGCCGGTGATTCAGCAGAATTGTGAATGCAGCTCTGGAGTATGATAAAAGTATTGTTATTATTATAATACTGATTTTCCACTTCATAAATTTTTGCTCAATGTTTCATAAGATGAATGAGGAAACCATTAAGGAGTTGAGCAGATGCCGCTGGTTCTAACTTCTAAAAAAGCTTCTGATTAATTCATCAAAGATTCTCGGTGCAGCTGCTAATGCCAATGTTTAAAACGGAGTAAAAAACGATTAAAAAATGATGAACAGAAAAACCGCAGGGATAGAGCAACGGACGCAGAGCTGCTATTTCTATTAAAGTTTACTACAAAATGAAGGGTTAAAGGAAAACTCCTGCACAAAAACTTGTAATACCAGACTGGACTCCAAACAGAGGTCATGCACCGGCCCCCCAGACCCCATTAGCCCTACGATAACCCCTGCCCATAACTATTATATCCTGAAAATGGCTCCAAACTTTCCCACTGAATCAGGATACCCTTTGACTTTATACCAAACAGTGAGTCCTCGGAGGCCTCACCACTCCCTGCCACTTCCAACTCAAGAACGTTTTCGCAAACTCACTCCTTCCTCAATTTTGGATCAACAAAAGTGCTAGTGCAAAGACTGAAAATCTCCCTTCCGTACTATTGCATAGAGGCAGACATACCATTAGTGCAACCTGAGCAGCCGTACAAGTGTCCAAGAGCACCTTCTGTCCAAGACATTGGACTGCAAGGAGCCTGCTGTCACCGAAATGACAGGAAAAGGGGGGTAACTGGAAGGGAGCCCCTGAGCTGGCCCTCTGTCATGATCCACGGTGCTCTGCTCTCCAGCAGGGCCAATGTTTTGTATTATGTTCCAAGTTATGGGTTGCTTCTCTGTGTTCAGGTGCCTCATTCCATGTGAGTGCTCGGCTTCATTAGAGAGCAACTTTGCCAGTAATGCTGTCATAGTTCCTGCATTGCAGTGAGTTCTCTGGCTCCCATGAGTTTTGTTGTTCTGATCTTTCCTCCCTATCTCGGACCTTTGTTACCCTTCTCTGTCCATGCTCCTGACTATGATGTTAACCCTTTGGCTTATGACCTCTTGTGACTTGTACCCTGACCTCGGCTCTGATCGCTCCTTGTGTACTTTATCTGACTTCCTGGTTTCTGACCTCTGGCTTGTACCCTGAACTCGGTTCCGTTTGCTCCCCGTGTACCTTATCTGGCTTCCTGGCTTCTGACCTCTGGCTTGTACCGTGACCTTGGCTCTGCTCGCTCCCTGTGTACCCTATTTGACTTCTTGGCTTCTGACCACCGGCGTGTTTGCCTTCCCTATCTCTAGTAGCGTCTAGTGACACCTAGTGGCATATCGTCAGACCCTCAGGCTGAGTATACCCTAGGCTATCCCTCAACCCAGAGGTACGCTTAAAGGTAGCAAGGTCTGGGCACCCAGAGTCTCACTATCTTCTGTCTTTGACCCTGATGGAAAGACCCCCATCGATATGACTATGACTGACAGACAGGGGGGAAAAAATTCACTCAGATCTATTATCAACAATAGGGGACAACACAAGGTGTACAGAGAGGGGTAACACGGAAAGGAGAAAGTAACCAAAACAGGCTATCTTCACAAGCACACACACCTAAACCGACAGCAGCAGAAGAAAGCACTTCTTCACAGCTCCAGGCCTAGCTCCAGACTGAACTGAATAACCAGGAACATCTAATAGGAGCAGAAGGTTTATATCCAGTCCGGAAGTGGTCATCAGAAAAATCACCTGGGCAAAGTTAATGAGTTTGCTGCTGGCAAGGAAAACTGACATTAACAATGCGACTGCCAAAAGAAAAACATATGTTTAGTGTGTAAGGACTCTAATGATACAAGAGACCCTGAGCCTGTCACTAACCTCACCAAGAGATGACCATGACATATGTGTTCTGTTCTTGCACAGAGACACTCTTCCATGTGTCTTCTCTTCCTACTATATCATCTTTTTTCTGGTCTTATATATAACACCTTAAAAGCCCCACATAACTGGCCATTCATTGCTCTGGTGCATAGGTATGGACCTCAGACTAGGAACCTGGACATTCCCATATTCCAGAGGTAGGCTTGATGGTATTCAGGTATGGACTGCCACCATGGCCCTAACTCCTGAGCAGCCCTGGTTTAACATCTCCTCTCCCTCATCCCCCAGGGAGGGCTGGGATAGGAGTAAAAAAATCCCACAAATACTGACAGACAGGGGAAAATCAAGGTTCAAACTCACTGCAAGCACACAAGGGAAAAGACAATACGTGCTCAGGGAGAAATAAAGTTCAAGGGGGAAATAAACAACAAGATTTCCACAGCACTCCAAGTAGCACACAACAATTTACCAACAACAGGTTCACCACGCACAAAGACCGGTATCGCTGGAGAAAAGCTAGAGCTATCTTCAGCATGTGAGGCTAGGTTCCATCATTTTTTACTTGGCGGAGGCGGCTGTGATAGGACATCAGCAACCTGTGACCCCAACAGCCATTCACCAACCAGGAAGAATTAACTCCTGCTAAACCGAGGGCCAGAGTGCACAAAACAGTTGACACCCAACGCTGGCTGAGCAAGTAAGAAGCATCAGGTAACCTACAGGACCCTGCAATGTGAACAGAGTCTGGAGTCGCCATGACACTCTGTGAACCTTTTTTATGTTATTATCCATCTTGAAAATCACAGTCAATTACAGTTAGCTCCTCCCTTTAAAGTGTAAAGATCTCTACAGGAACTTGTCTTCATGTTATCACCCCCTTTTATTAAGGAAAACTAGTTCATTTTATCTGCCTCCTACACAGCATCTGACTCGCCCACCCCAGGGCTTTGGGTGACTTAGTGTCAGGCCGGACTAGTCCTGGGTAGTCAGCGGTGGCGAGGGCCCGACTCCGTGACCCTGGCGGGGTCAATTAATATAGCGGCTGTGGGGGTGATGGTTATAATAAAATTTATGAAAGATTCGTGACGCCACCTGTGGTAAATTGCAGCTCTTTAGGGCCTCAGCTGCTGGAAGGGACCTCCGGAGCTGATGTTATGGCAGCTGAGGTGTTTCTTGCTCTCCACAGGTAGAGCGGGTACCCCGGGGCAACCTTTAGTACTTTGTAGGTTCTATGGTGTTGTAGATGCAGTGCAGGATAAAGCAGACGACACAAGGCTTGTAGTTAAGATCTTTACTCACTGTTTTGGTCTTGGTGCTGCAGCAAACCGGTTGCCCACAGTATGCTGGGATCCACTGTCAGGTGCCTCCGCCGATCCCGGGTAGTTCAAGGGCCAATGCCGGTGCACCCCTCCTGGGTCTCTTTCCTGACTGACTTCCTAGCCTTGACCGTTGTAGCTGTGCTGGTCTCGGCCTCCACCACAGAGCCTGTGCAAAGGGGGGCTAACCGCAATTGTATCTTGCCCCCTTCACAGGGGATCTGTGGCAGGTTGTGGCCCTGGGCGCTTGCAACCACCCCAGGCCTTTCGGTGTTACTTTTGAGGAATTGTCTTTCTTCCCTCAGTCTAGGGACTGTCCCCGAATGCAGCCAGATCCCTCCACCCGATCTTCCTGTGGAACAGGCCACGAGCCAATATGCCCTTCCGTGTCCCTGGGATCCTTTCTCTCTCGGTGTCACCTGGGCCTAACTAGACCCAGGATCTCCACCAGGAACCTCCTTCTGTCACTTTCTCCTCAGACTTCACTCCTTCACTCTCCTGAGGTAACTACCTCCCTCTCCTCCTCCCTCTGACTCTCCAGACTTGACTGAACTTGAACTTCCTGGTTCCCTTGTCTATTCTCTGACTCCTCCCACACACCCACTGACTAGGCCCCACCCACACTGTTGGGACCAGAAATGGGACTTACGACCCCATGAATGCATCTATGGGGGTTGCTGCCACTATCCCTGACCCAGTGTATGCCTATCAATTGGTGTGTGCAAGTTTAGTCTGTGGACCGGCATATGACCTCATTCTTACCCAGGATGGGACATCACACCTCTGGCTGAGATGCAATATCTCCTGTGGCGACGGTAGCCTCAGGGGCGCCACACATCCAGTGACCCCGGATGCTACAAATAATCATCATGTTTCCCCCCTTCTCGCTAGTCACAGCCTAGTCCTGTTATCTGTATCCTGTTTATTCCCAGAGGGGCAGATACAGGAACTTTTCCCCATGATATCACCCTTCCTGCCAATCATAGCTTGTACATATCAGCTCTACTTCTGTACATTATCATGTCGTGACTCCAAGGAAAAATAAGAACCTTTTCTTATGTTATCGCCCCATTTACAGATCA
Organism: Anomaloglossus baeobatrachus; assembly: GCF_048569485.1. Classification (NCBI taxonomy): domain Eukaryota; kingdom Metazoa; phylum Chordata; class Amphibia; order Anura; family Aromobatidae; genus Anomaloglossus; species Anomaloglossus baeobatrachus. The sequence continues at coordinate 563,761,277 of NC_134358.1, read as the reverse complement.
CAGTTCTGTATAACCGCGAATGAATTCTTAGGGGGATACAGTAACTGTCATATTATCGCTCTTATCGGACCCTGTTACTCTGATTTCTCCCTCCCTCTGTAAGCCTCATAGTCTGTTACTGAAACACTTGTGCCTGTACAGCTTCTTTGATTCCAGGGAGGAGAGTACAGGAACGTTTTCTTATGTTATCATCCCTCTAGCTATATTTAGGAGTGTTTTTCTCTTCTTAGCTAAGAAAATATCATATGGCAATAAAACAAGATGAAAAGGCACTCACCGGTGAAGCTGTTCAAAAATCCTTTATTAGAATGCGGGTTACGGATCAGGGCATCGGGGGAGGCAAAAACACACAAACATGTCGGACAACGACCGTTTCGCGCGCTCTCGGGGTGTTTCCACGGGTCCCCTGTGGAAGCACGGGTGGACCTGTGGAAGCACCCCGAGAGGGCGCGAAACGGCCGTTGTCCAACATGTTTGTGTGTTTTTCTTTCCCCTGGTTCCCTGATCCATAACCCGCTTTTTATTAAAGGATTTTTGTACAGCTTCACCGGTGAGTGCCTTTTCATCTTGTTTTATTGCCATATGCATGTATTTTTGCTTTAAAAGTGCACCATGGTGTTTTTGTTTTTTTTTGCCTGGCTGCTGAAGGTATTAACCATCTGTGAACTGTGGCATTTGATGCCTTTGTATTTGTGATGGTTTAACAGAGCCTCCAGTGATATGGTTTGAACAGTGCCCAGCATTTTCCTCTTTGAACCTTCTAAGAAAATATCATGCAAGGTATAGGAAAGTATCACACGTATGGCGACAGGAAAGGAAAGAGAGACCCTGTGTATAGGGAAGGGGGAGATGGCGACAGCTGACCAAACCTTCTGCTGACCCCTGGCTTCCCTCATCACCCTAGATAGGTTCTGCACCTATGCACATAGCAGGATACCTGGCATTAGCTGACATGGGCCCTAGGTAAGGAATGGATGGGGTGAGCGCTTAGTCATCCCCACTAAGTTCCAAAGAGAACACAGGGATAACAAACAGGGGGAAAGTAAACGAATATCTTATCTCCAAGAAGACTCAAGGAGGGAAACAGCAACAAACGGTAATGTTTCTTCAGGAGATTGCAAGCCAACTGCTTGCATCCAAGGCCTGTATGGGAATATAATATTATCACCAGCAAACAGCAAGGGGAAATGTGGGTATTTAAGGATACAAGGGGAAGCGATGCTGATTAACAGCTGAAAAGTGAGGATATCCGCAGGGTCCTAAAAGAAAAGGGATCAACCCCAAGCAGAGAAGATACATAGGATACCATTTACCCCACAGCAGGAAGAATAGAAGGTCAAGAAGCAGTTTATGGAGCCAAACGCTGTGACCTTCTACAGCCGGACACCACAGGACTGTTTGTCACCTTTGACAGAAAATAAGCAGTTGCGAATCTATTTTCCCACAGTGTCCGCGGCTCATTTCCCATCTGGGCCACAATGTCAATACATACCGGATCCTATACCACAGTGCCGAAACCGTCATACAACGGACATCTGCTAGAGCCCATTGACTTATAATAAGGTCAATAAGTTTTCTCCAAAGTCTTGATCATCATTTTTGCAACCAAAAAAACGCTCTACAAGCAGCACTAACATTATCCATCAAGCGTGGCAACATCTGAGACCCAGAATGGCAGGTGTGTACCCAACCTAGCCAGGACATTATGCCCCAAATGTGCAGCCTCTCCCTGCAGTTTTGATGATAATGTGTCTTTTGTAGACATAAGGGACATTTACGAGCTCTGCACATCTGGAGCTTTTACTTTCCTTCCGAGCTCCGCTTAGTTCAGTCCTTCAGCCACAGACTTGGGTTTTTGTGCATTTTTCTTAAATTACTTTCTTTCTACTTTCAGAAAATTAACTTCTATATAAGTATTTTTTAAATATTTTCCTTTTTATTTGTGCAAAAAATGACAAAATTGTCCCAAATCCAGAGGAGTAGGATAGTTTTATTGTTTTTTGATCCATTAACAGACCACGTGAATTCAGACAAATCTTGGGCTATATTTGAATTCCCCAAAAAAGGGGATTTGCAAGAAACTCAATCAATTTAATACAATAATACTGAATAATCTTGATACAAAAATCAATATTACCACCATACAGTGACCATATAGTGGTAGCTCACAGTTCTACAGATTGCATAAGGGAGTGCAGTACAGTTACTCATTGGTTCACAGATGACATCATTTCTGGATAGAGTCGTTCACTTTTCCCATCTTCATCATCTGGCCCAGACCTCCACAACGACTTCTTACTGGTTGCAATGCAGACAAATTTGTCTTCTAAGATTTGCAGCACCGTCTGCCCCCCACCTGCTGCTGCCCCTGTTATCTCATTACTGCACCTGCTGGGTGTAAAATTGTCCCATAAACCAAACTGGAAATTACCCTCTTTCCCTGAAAATAAGCCCTGGTAGGGTTTTTGAGGCTTTTGTACTATTTTAACCCCTGAAAATAATGTAACTTCCCCGAAAACAGTAATGCTGGATACATACTGCCCAAAATTAGTACAAAGAGTACACAGCGCGCTCTATTGTGTCACAGGTGGTAGAAATGCATAACAGGCTAAAAGTAGAAATGACCATCTTAGGGCTTTTACAAAGTAATAGTTCCCCTCTCAGTGCCCCAAAGTAATAGTGCCCCTCTCAGTGCCCCAAAGTAATAGTGCCCCTCTCAGTGCCCCAAAGTAATAGTGCCCCTCTCAGTGCCCATAAGTAATAGCGCCCATCAATGCATGCCTTACAAAATAATAGTGCCCCTCTCAGTGCCCCAAAGTAATTGTGCCCACCAATGCATGCCTTACAAAGTAATAGTGCCCCAAAGTAATAGCGCCCACCAATGCATGCCTTACAAAATAATAGTGCCCCTCTCAGTGCCCCAAAGTAATAGTGCCCCTCTCAGTGCCCATAAGTAATAGTGCCCATCAATGCATGCCTTACAAAATAATAGTGCCCCTCTCAGTGCCCCAAAGTAATTGTGCCCACCAATGCATGCCTTACAAAGTAATAGTGCCCCAAAGTAATAGCGCTCAGCAATGCATGCCTTACAAAATAATAGTACCCCCCTCAGTGCCCCAAAGTAATAGCGCCCACCAATGCATGCCTTACAAAGTAATAGTGCCCCAAAGTAATAGCGCCCACCAATGCATGCCTTACAAAATAATAGTGCCCCTCTCAGTGCCCCAAAGTAATAGTGCCCCTCTCAGTGCCCATAAGTAATAGCGCCCATCAATGCATGCCTTACAAAATAATAGTGCCCCTCTCAGTGCCCCAAAGTAATAGTGCCCCTCTCAGTGCCCATAAGTAATAGCGCCCATCAATGCATGCCTTACAAAATAATAGTGCCCCTCTCAGTGCCCCAAAGTAATAGCGGCCACCAATGCATGCCTTACAAAATAATAGTGCCCCCCTCAGTGCCCCAAAGTAATAGCGCCCACAATGCATGCCTTACAAAGTAATAGCGCCCCTCTCAGTGCCTCAAAGTAATAGTGCCCACAATGCATGCCTTACAAAGTAATAGTGCCCCTCTCAGTGCCCCAAAGTAATAGTGCCCCTCTTTACTCTCTACATAGTAATAATGCACCGTGTCTGTGTGTATCTGAAGGTTATAATTCCCCTAATATAGTAATGCACTCTAAAAAGTTATAATGCCCATTGATAGGTAATAATTGGCAAAGAGTCCTCTATAAAATAGTAATAATGCACCTGAGTACTCCTTAAAGGGAACCTGACACCAGATTTGTGCCTTATAAGCTGCGGCCACCACCAATGGGCTGTTATATGCAAGATTCCAGAATACTGTATATAAGAGCCGAGGCCGCGCTGTATAATGTAAAAAACACCTTTTATTATATTCACCAATTGTCGATGGAACGAAGAGAGGAGGCGCCGGACCGAGACCAGTGACCAATCGGATGCCAATTGGTGAGTATAATAAAGGTGTTTCTTACATTATATAGTATGGCCTGGGTTTATATACAGTATTCTAGAACGCTGTATATAAGGGCTCACTGGTGGTGGCCGCAGCTTATAGGATACAAGTCTGGTGTTGTCACGCTCCCCGGGTTCCGACGTTGTTTCTCACTCACCGCTCCGGTCCCCGGGTCCCCTGCCTCCAGCCACACATCCTCCTCGGCACCGCTCCCTGCTCTGGCCTCCGGCACCCGGGCGTCACGCATGTGCATTAGGGCGCGCGCGCGGTCACTGACCTCCTCTTAAAGGCCCTGCACTCCCTAACAGGATATTGCATCAGTCAGGGTCAGGTATATCAGGAGCTCCCTGCCTGGAGGGCGTCGCCTGTTCGTCGAGTTCTGCAAGCTAGGAGTCCAGGTCCCCTTGTGTCTTACGCATACTAAAAACCTTGTCTCTTCCGTAGAGCCTGCTCTGCCTCCGTAACCGGTCCCTGAATCCAGTCTTGCCAAGAGGTCCTCCGGTGTCCGTCGGCGGGGAATCCAACCACCGTTTCGGCAGCCTGTGCCTGTCTGGTATCTCCGACTTCACTCAGCTGCCTTCCATCACACCCAGCTAACCCGGATCCCGCCTGAGCTTCCTAACCGTCACCCGTACTGGACTTCCGTAATTATCTCCGAGGACTCTGTGGCTCCAAAGACTCCGTTTTACCCGTTCCCTGTGGAACGCTACCCCGGTTCCGCTAGTACTCCTGCTACCGTGTACCTAGGCCCTCTGGTGGGGTGACTGGACAGTCCCTGTATAGGGGTTAGCTCCAGGTTGCTTCACTGGGGGAGTCTGGTACACGGCCCAGAGGATCCACCATCACCCGGACCTAACAGAACGAACAGGCCATGGATCCCGCCGAAGCACTTAGCATCCCAACTGGCCGGATTGCAGCAGGAGCTGGTACGTCAGCGAGAGACCCAATCCCGTATGTTGGCCTTCATGACGTCAGTGGACACCCGCCTGAACACACTGCAATCCACAGCCACGTCCCTGTCCACTTCCGCCACATCCACGGCTTCCGTAGGGACAACTTCTGCGACCTCGCAACTGAGACTAGCCTCTCCGCCTCGGTATGCCGGGGACCCCAAGAACTGCCGTGGGTTCTTGAACCAGTGCTCACTGCACGTCAAACTGCTCCCACATCTCTTTGCTTCCGACCAAGCTAAGGTAGCCTTCGTCATGTCTCATCTGGAGGGTGAAGCACTGGCATGGATGAACCCCTTGTGGGAGAGGGAAGATCCAGTAACCACCAACATCCAGGACTTCCTGCACACCTTCCGCACCGCGTTCGATGAACCCGGACGTGCTTCTTCATCCGCCTCATCCCTCCTCAGGCTACGCCAAGGAACTTTGACAGTTGGTCAGTATGCCATCCGGTTCCGCACGCTGGCATCTGAGTTGGGGTGGAACAATGAAGCCTTGACTGCCACCTTCTGGGAGGGGCTTACCGGTCGTATCAAGGACGAGCTGGCTGGCCGAGACGTCCCCTCCACCTTGGACGCCCTGATCGCCCTCGCAACCCGGATAGACCTCCGCTTTCAAGAAAGGTCTAAGGAAATGTCCCGCGAGCGGCGCCCTGTAAGGCACTCCGCTTCTCCACAGAAACTTATCCTCTCCTCATCCGGGCTCTCTGGCTCCTCCATCCATGAGCCCATGGAGTCCATGCAAGTGAACCAGCTACGGTCCTCTGAGCAGCGTCGAGCGGAACGAGCCGCCCAGGGTCTCTGCTTCTATTGTGGAGACGGCGCACACCAGGTGCGTGCCTGCCCAGAGAAACCGGGAAACTCCAAAGCCTAGGGTTGGTGGGAGAGGCCACCCTAGGTACTGGGAAGCTCTCTGACCCAGTGACATGGACTGTACAGGTGACAACAGGAGAAACCCGCTTCACGGCAGAGGCATATCTCGACTCCGGGGCAGCGGGTAACTTCATCCACCAGGCCACAGTTGACAAGTATCAGTTACCTGTCACCCTGCTGCAGACACCGCTTGTGATAGCCTCTGTGGATGGGGAACCCCTCTCTGACCCCGTCCTGTTTGTCACTAAACCTGTGAAACTGCGTATCGGTGCGCTACACACCGAAGAAATCGCCTTCTATGTTCTGCCACGCATGTCTCATCCGCTTCTGCTGGGTCTACCCTGGTCGCGGGTACATGAACCTACGGTCAGCTGGCGTACTGGAGAAATCATCCGCTGGGGCCCGTCTTGTCATGAGAACTGCCTCCAGTCAGTCCAGCCCGTCCGTCGTCCTCCGGCCCCGGACTGCTTACCTGGTCTTCCTCCAGCCTATTGGTCCTTCGCGGATGTGTTCGATAAAAAGGAGTCGGAGGTATTGCCTCCACATCGACCCTACGACTGTGCCATTGACCTTCTGCCGGGAACCACACCCCCTCGGGGACGGATATACCCTTTGTCCCCTGCTGAGACCCGGGCCATGTCTGAATACATCACCGAGAACCTGGCACGGGGGTTCATTCGAAGGTCCTCGTCCCCGGCTGGTGCGGGCTTCTTCTTCGTCAAGAAAAAAGAAGGCAACCTACGGCCCTGTATCGATTACCGGGGACTAAACCAGATCACAGTGAAAAACAAATACCCACTGCCTCTCATCCCTGAACTCTTCGATCGGCTCCGGGGAGCCCGTATATTCACCAAATTGGATCTCCGTGGGGCCTACAACCTGGTTCGCATACGCTCCGGGGACGAGTGGAAGACCGCCTTCAACACCCGGGACGGGCACTATGAATATTGCGTGATGCCCTTCGGCCTTTGCAATGCTCCGGCAGTCTTCCAGGAGCTGGTGAACGACGTGTTCAGGGACCTCCTCTATGTCTGTGTAGTCGTATACCTGGACGACATCTTAATCTACTCCCCAGACCTACGTACCCACAGAGAGCACGTGCAGATTGTGCTACAGAGGCTGAGGAAGAATCGCTTATACGCCAAACACGAGAAGTGTGTGTTCGAACAATCATCCCTCCCCTTTTTGGGCTATGTAATATCGGACACCGGACTGCAGATGGATCCCGGGAAGGTCTCTGCTATCCTCGACTGGCCTCCTCCTTCGGGACTAAAAGTCATCCAACGTTTCCTTGGTTTTGCTAACTACTATCGCCAGTTCGTCCCTCACTTCTCGACCCTAACTGCTCCGCTCTCCGCCCTGACCAAGAAGGGGGCCAATCCGAAGGCTTGGACACCCGAGGCCGAAGTCGCCTTCTGCTCTCTGAAGCGGTCCTTTGCTTCTTCTCCCGTCTTTCACCGTCCTGAGTTGAACCGCCAATTCACCCTGGAGGTTGACGCCTCCTCCGCAGGGGCAGGAGCCGTACTTATGCAGAAGTCCGCCACCGGGAAGATGGTCACCTGCGGCTTCTTGTCCAAGATCTTCTCAGCCCCAGAACGCAATTATACCATTGGTGATCGAGAGCTCCTGGCCGTTAAGATGGCGTTGGAGGAATGGCAATATCTCTTGGAGGGAGCGGCCTGGTGATCAGCTATACTGACCACAAAAACCTGGAGTATATACGCTCCGCTCAAAGGCTGAATCCGCGCCAAGCACGTTGGTCTCTCTTCTTCGCCAGGTTTGACTTTCAGCTACACTACCGGCCCGCGGACAAGAACGTACGGGCAGATGCCCTGTCTCGGTCCTTCGTTCCGGTAGACCAAGAGGAGGAGCCAAGCCAGCCCATCATCTGTCCTAGCAAGGTCATCCCGGTGGCTCCCGTCTCCCTGGCACAGATCCCTCCTGGGAAGACTTACGTCACGGAGACCGACCGACTCAAGGTCCTCCAATGGGGACACTCCTCGAAAGTGGCCGGACACGCCGGCCAGAAGAAAACCTGGGGCGTCATCGCCCGTCACTATTGGTAGCCGTCTCTTCGTACGGATGTCACCGCCTTCGTCTCTGCATGTTCCTCCTGTGCCCGGAACAAGACGCCTAAGCACCTGCCCTTTGGTCCTCTTCTCCCTCTGCCTACCACCCTCAGTCAAACGGACAAGTGGAACGAGTCAACCAGATCATGACCACCTTCCTTCGTCACTACGTCAATGTCCACCAGGACAACTGGTCCACGCTCCTTCCTTGGGCTGAATTCTCTCATAACCACCAGGTCAGCGAATCCACCTCCAGTTCTCCCTTCCATGTTGTCTATGGTCTCCAGCCTTCTGTGCCGTTACCAGTCTCTCCAGCTTCCGATGTACCTGCAGCAGATGCCCTAGCCAGAGACTTCTCCGCTTTATGGGCCTCAGTCAAGACCTCCCTGGGACATGCTGCTGCATGAATGAAGAGACATGCGGACAAGAGACGTCTTGATCCTCCTCGCTTCTCTCCTGGGGACTTGGTCTGGCTTGCCTCCAAGTACGTCCGACTCAAGATTCCATCGTACAAGCTGGGTCCGCGGTACATCGGTCCCTTCAAGGTCCTCAGGAAGATCAACGAGGTGTCCTACAAGTTGCAGCTACCACCCTCCATGCGGATACCCAACTCCTTCCATGTGTCCTTGCTGAAACCTGTTGTCCTCGGTTCCTTCTCCTCTGATGCCTGTCCTCCTCCTCCTATAGCCGATGATGACATCTATGCGGTAAGAGATATCGTGGCCATGAAGACCGTCAGGGGACGGCAGTACTTCCTGGTCGACTGGGCAGGTTATGGTCCCGAGGACAGGTCCTGGGAACCTCGGGAGAACGTGGGTACTCCTCTGATTCGTGCCTTCATGTCCCGGTTGCGGGGAGGGGGGCCTGGGGGGGGTACTGTCACGCTCCCCGGGTCCCGACGTCGTTTCTCACTCACCGCTCCGGTCCCCGGGTCCCCTGCCTCCAGCCACACGTCCTCCTCGGCACCGCTCCCTGCTCTGGCCTCCGGCACCCGGGCGTCACGCATGTGCATTAGGGCGCGCGCACGGTCACTGACCTCCTCTTAAAGGCCCTGCACTCCCTAACAGGATATTGCATCAGCCAGGGTCAGGTATATCAGGAGCTCCCTGCCTGGAGGGCGTCGCCTGTTCATCGAGTTCTGCAAGCTAGAAGTCCAGGTCCCCTTGTGTCTTACGCATACTAAAAACCTTGTCTCTTCCGTAGAGCCTGCTCTGCCTCCGTAACCAGTCCCTGAATCCAGTCTTGCCAAGAGGTCCTCCGGTGTCCGTCGGCGGGGAATCCAACCACCGTTTCGGCAGCCTGTGCCTGTCTGGTATCTCCGACTTCACCCAGCTGCCTTCCATCACACCCAGCTAACCCGGATCCTGCCTGAGCTTCCTAACCGTCACCCGTACTAGACTTCCGTAATTATCTCCGAGGACTCTGTGGCTCCAAAGACTCCGTTTTACCCATTCCCTGTGGAACGCTACCCCGGTTCCGCTAGTACTCCGGCTACCGTGTACCTAGGCCCTCTGGTGGGGTGACTGGACAGTCCCTGTATAGGGGTTAGCTCCAGGTTGCTTCACTGGGGGAGTCCAGTACACGGCCTTGAGGATCCACCATCACCCGGACCTAACAGGTGTCAGGTTATCTTAATAAGTAATAATGCCCCATGGGCTCCGCAAGAATAATATTGCCTCCAGGGTGTCACCATAAAATAAGGAATAATGCCCCAGATACCCCAAAAACTTATACTTACCTAACCCAAGTCCAGAATGAGTCCACGAGCAGGGTCCACCAGGTAGTGACCATGGCAGGTAGGGCTTCTGGTGACCTGCAGGCGGCCTCCAAGTCCGGAATCTCGACTCTACCACAGATTTTACTCAATATGGTGGAGCATAATATAGTTCAGAGTGGCGCTTGCCGGGGTATCGGGGTGCATCCAACCCAATATTTGGGCAGGAGGCCACCGCTCCTCCTCACTAAACCAGCTAATAATCTGCTGTGGAGAGCTGGAGTTTGCACGCGGCTTGTGACCTGCTGCAGCTGCACCGCGCTCAGTCTCCTGCCTCTCCTGTGCCTTAGGGGCACTTTGCACACTACGACATCGCAGGTGCGATGTCGGTGGGGTCATGTTGAAAGTGACGTACTTCCGGCGTCGCTCTCGACATCGTAGTGTGTAAATCCTAGATGATACGATTAATGAGCGCAAAATCGTCGCAATCGTATCATCGGTGCAGCGTCGGCGAATTCCATAATTACGCTGATGCGACGGTCCAATGTTGTTCCTTGTTCCTGCGGCCGCACACATCGCTATGTGTGAAGTCGCAGGAGCGAGGAACATCTCCTACCTGCCTCCCGGCTGCAATGAGGAAGGAAGGAGGTGGGCGGGATGTTTACTTCCCGCTCATCTCCGCCCCTCCGCTCCTATTGGCCGCCTGCCGTGTGACGTCGCAGTGATGCTGCACGACCCGCCCCCTTAATAAGGAGGCGGGTCGCCGGCCAGAGCGACGTCGCAGGGCAGGTGAGTGCATGTGAAGCTGCCGTAGCGATAATATTCGCTAAGGCAGCTATCACAATGATATCGCAGCTGCGACGGGGGCGGGGACTATCGCGTGCGACATCGCAGCATCGGCTTGCGATGTCGTAGTGTGCAAAGTGCCCCTTAAGGCCCCGTCACATACACAGATAAATCTTTGGCAGATCTGTGGTTGCAGTGAAATCATGGACATTGTTCCATTTGTACACAGCCACAAACCTGCCATTGATTGTCCACAATTTCACTGCAACCACAGATCTACCACAGATCTACCCCAGATCTACCACAGATCTACCACAGATCTACCTCAGATCTGCCACAGATCTGCCACAGATCTACCACAGATCTACCCCAGATCTGCCACAGATCTACCACAGATCTACCACAGATCTACCACAGATCTACCTCAGATCTACCACAGATCTACCACAGATCTGCCACAGATCTGCCACAGATCTTCCACAGATCTGCCACAGATCTACCACAGATCTGCCACAGATCTACCACAGATCTACAACAGATCTGCTACAGATCTGTCACAGATCTACCACAGATCTACCAGAGATCTACCACAGATCTACCACAGATCTGCCACAGATCTACCACAGATCTGCCACAGATTTATCTCCGTGTGTGACAGGGCCTTTAGGCTGCTTTCACACATCAGTTTTTTGCCATCAGGCACAATCCGGCCAAAACATGAAAAAACACAACCAGCGTCTGTTGCTGCCGGATGTGTTTTTCGCACCATAGACTTCTATTAGCACCGGATTGTGCCTGATGGCCTTGCGTTCCATCCGGCAAAATTTGTTTGTGCGGCAGCCGGATGGAACGTTGAGGGGAACGTTTTTTGTCTCCGGCGAAAAACCGCATAGCGCCGGATCCGGCGCCGTATGGCGTGTTTTATAATAGAAGCCTATGGACGCCAGATCCGGCACAATGTGGCAAAAAAACGGATACGGCTGCCGGACCCGTTTTTTTGAACTGAGCATGCCCTGTAACACAACGGATCCATCACAAAACTGAAGGAACTGATGGATAAAACTGATGCAAGTGATCCGTTTTTTTTCCGGATCTGTTGCATTTTTTTTTTCGCCGGATCGTGCCTGATGGCAAAACACTGATGTGTGAAAGCAGCCACTTACACCTGTGTGCCTTCAGCCTCCTGCTTACAATTTCGGTTGAACTTTATAAATATGGCGTCTGATACATGTGATTATCCCTCGCCTGGAATAATCCTGGCTGTAAAACTAACTGTTGCCCAAAACATGAAATCTGAAGCCAAATCCTGTAAGTTATATGAGGATTTGGGGAAATTTCTGTTTTATGGCACATAGCCATAGTTTTCTTTTTCCTGAAGAAGAGCTACTTTGCATAGTTTTTCCATAAAGCATTGACATTGAATGAGGACGACTCGGGCACATCTCTCTCTGCTCCTGCTTCGCGCCTTCTTGCTCTGTATATACATAGATCAATACATTGATGCAGCTATTAGACGCAATCCCCGCGGAGTTTCTATACAGATCTCGATGAATGGTGCATTGTACAATGCGTTGTGCGATAATAGAGCCATTCCCAGAATTCGGGTCTCCGTGTGAAGCTTTGTGCATAATTCTGTGAAGAGGTCGGTGACATAAGAATTTTATTCTGGAGCAGTTACCTCTTCACTACGAGATCCGGGATAATTATGGCTGACACGTAGCTGCCCGCGGAGAGAGGAGGTCATAGATAATGTGTGGATTTCAGGACAGTCAAGGGTTGTGGATACAAAATACTCACCATCAACACTAAATAGATAGAAATAATAAATTAGACAAATAGATCTTCTTCAGACTGCAGGTATTTTGGCCTCCTGGTAAGCAGACAGCTCATTGTGTCTCCAGTGTGAGGAGCCTTCTCCAGACTGCAGGTCTCAGCTCCTTGTGTCTCCGGTTTGAGGCGTCTTGTCGAGACTGCAGGTCTCAGCTCCTTGTTTCTCCGGTGTGAGGAGTCTTCTCCAGACTGCAGGCCTCAACTCCTTGTTTCTCAAGTGTGAGGAGCCTTCTCCATACTGCAGGTCTCAGCTCCTTGTTTCTCCGGTGTGAGGTGTCTTCTCCAGACTGCAGGTCTCAGCTCCTTGTTTGTCCGGTATGAGGAGCCTTCTCCAGACTGCAGGTCTCAGCTACTTGTTTCTCCGGTATGAGGAGCCTTCTCCAGACTGCAGGCCTCAGCTACTTGTTTCTCCGGTGTGAGGCGTCTTCTCCAGACTGCAGGTCTCATCTCCTTGTTTCTCCGGTGTGAGAGGTCTTCTCCATACTGCAGGTCTCTGCTCCTTGTTTCTCCGGTGTGAGGGGTCTTCTCCAGATTTCAGGTCTCAGCTCCTTTTTTCTCTGGTGTGAGGAGCCTTCTCCAGACTCCAGGTCTCTGCTCCTTGTTTCTCCGGTGTGAAGGGTCTTCTCCAGATTGCAGGTCTCAGCTCCTTTTTTCTCTGGTGTGAGGAGCCTTCTCCAGACTGCAGGTCTCTGCTCCTTGTTTCTCTGGTGTGAGGGGTCTTCTCCAGACTTCAGGTCTCAGCTCCTTGTTTCTCTGGTGTGAGGGGTCTTCTTCAGACTTCAGGTCTCAGCTCCTTGTTTCTCCGGTGGGAGGTGTCTTCTCTAGTCTGCAGGTCTCATCTCCTTGTTTCTCCGGTGTGAGGAGCCTTCTCCATACTGCAGGTCTCTGTTCCTTGTTTCTCTGGTGTGAGGCATCTTCTCCAGACTGCAGGTCTCGGCTCCTTGTTTCTCAAGTGTAAGGCATCATCTCCAGACTGCAGGTCTCTGCTCCTTGTTTCTCCGGTGTGAGGAGCCTTCTCCAGACTGCAGGTCTCAGCTCCTTGTGTCTCCTGTGTGAGGTGTCTTCTCCATACTGCAGGTCTCAGCTCCTTGTGTCTCCAGTGTGAGGTGTCTTCTCCAGACTGCAGGTCTCAGCTACTTGTTTCTCCGGTATGAGGAGCCTTCTCCAGACTGCAGGCATCAGCTACTTGTTTCTCCGGTGTGAGGCGTCTTCTCCAGACTGCAGGTCTCATCTCCTTGTTTCTCCGGTGTGAGAGGTCTTCTCCATACTGCAGGTCTCTGCTCCTTGTTTCTCCGGTGTGAGGGGTCTTCTCCAGATTTCAGGTCTCAGCTCCTTTTTTCTCTGGTGTGAGGAGCCTTCTCCAGACTCCAGGTCTCTGCTCCTTGTTTCTCCGGTGTGAAGGGTCTTCTCCAGATTGCAGGTCTCAGCTCCTTTTTTCTCTGGTGTGAGGAGCCTTCTCCAGACTGCAGGTCTCTGCTCCTTGTTTCTCTGGTGTGAGGGGTCTTCTCCAGACTTCAGGTCTCAGCTCCTTGTTTCTCTGGTGTGAGGGGTCTTCTTCAGACTTCAGGTCTCAGCTCCTTGTTTCTCCGGTGGGAGGTGTCTTCTCTAGTCTGCAGGTCTCATCTCCTTGTTTCTCCGGTGTGAGGAGCCTTCTCCATACTGCAGGTCTCTGTTCCTTGTTTCTCTGGTGTGAGGCATCTTCTCCAGACTGCAGGTCTCGGCTCCTTGTTTCTCAAGTGTAAGGCATCATCTCCAGACTGCAGGTCTCTGCTCCTTGTTTCTCCGGTGTGAGGAGCCTTCTCCAGACTGCAGGTCTCAGCTCCTTGTGTCTCCTGTGTGAGGTGTCTTCTCCATACTGCAGGTCTCAGCTCCTTGTGTCTCCAGTGTGAGGTGTCTTCTCCAGACTGCAGGTCTCATCTCCTTGTTTCTCCGGTGTGAGGAGCCTTCTCCATACTGCAGGTCTCTGCTCCTTGTTTCTCCGGTGTGAGGGGTCTTCTCCATACTGCAGGTCTCTGCTCCTTGTTTCTCCGGTGTGAGGGGTCTTCTCCATACTACAGGTCTCTGCTCCTTGTTTCTCTGGTGTGAGGTGTCTTCTCCAGACTGCAGGTCTCATCTCCTTGTTTCTCCGGTGTGAGGCGCCTTCTTCATACTGCAGGTGTCTGCTCCTTGTTTCTCCGGCGTGAGGGGTCTTCTCCAGACTGCAGGTCTCAGCTCCTTGATTCTCCGGTGTGAGGCGTCTTCTCCAGACTGCAGGTCTCAGCTCCTTGTTTCTCCAGTGTGAGGCGTCATCTCCAGACTCCAGGTCTCAGCTCCTTGTTTCTCTGGTGTGAGGCGTCTTCTCCAGACTGCAGGTCTCAGCTCCTTGTTTCTCTGGTGTGAGGAGCCTTCTACATACTGCAGGTCTCGGCTCCTTGTTTCTCCAGTGTAAGGCGTCATTTCAAAACTGCAGGTCTCAGCTCCTTGTGTCTCTGGTGTGAGGAGCCTTCTCCAGACTGCAGGTCTCAGCTCCTTGTTTCTCTGGTGTGAGGTGTCTTCTCCATACTGCAGGTCTCGGCTCCTTGTTTCTACAGTGTGAGGTGTCTTCTCCAGACTGCAGGTCTCAGCTCCTTGTGTCTCTGGTGTGAGGAGCCTTCTCCAGACTGCAGGTCTCAGCTCCTTGTTTCTCTGGTATGAGGTGTGCTCACCAGACTGCAGGCCTCAGCTACTTCTTTCTCTGGTGAGAGGTGTCTTCTCCAGACTGCAGGTTTAAACTCCTTGTTTCTCCGGTGTGAGGAGCCTTCTCCAGACTGCAGGTCTCAGCTCCTTGTTTCTCTGGTGTGAGGTGTCTTCTCCAGACTGCAGGTCTCAGCTCCTTGTTTCTCCGGTGTGAGGTGTCTTCTCCATACTGCAGGTCTCGGCTCCTTGTTTCTCCGGTGTGAGGGGTCTTCTCCAGACTGCAGGTCTCAGCTCCTTGTGTCTCTGGTGTGAGGAGCCTTCTCCAGACTGCAGGTCTCAGCTCCTTGTTTCTCTGGTATGAGGTGTGCTCACCAGACTGCAGGCCTCAGCTACTTGTTTCTCTGGTGTGAGGTGTCTTCTCCAGACTGCAGGTTTAAACTCCTTGTTTCTCCGGTGTGAGGAGCCTTCTCCAGACTGCAGGTCTCAGCTCCTTGTTTCTCTGGTGTGAGGAGCCTTCTCCAGACTGCAGGTCTCAGCTCCTTGTTTCTCTGGTGTGAGGTGTCTTCTCCAGACTGCAGGTCTCAGCTTCTTGTTTCTCCGGTGTGAGGCGTCATCTCCAGACTGCAGGTCTCAGCTCCTTGTTTCTCCGGTGTAAGGTGTCTTATCCAGACTGCAATTCTCAGCTCCTTGTTTCTCCGGTGTGAGGCGTCATCTCCAGACTGCAGATCTCAGCTCATTGTTTCTCCAGTGTAAGGGGTCTTCTCTAGACTGCAGGTCTCAGCTCCTTCCACAGATGTTCTGCACGATTTAGATCGGGGTCATTGAAGCCACTTCAGAAGAGTCCGATACTTCGCACTCAGCCACTCTTGGATGTTTTTAGCTGGTTTGGGTCATTATCCTGTTGGAGAAGCCATGATGACCTGCGGCCCAGACCAAGCTTTGTGACACTGTGTATCACATTTCTCCAGAAAGCCTTTGAAGGAAGGGCCGTATGAGCACCGCACTCTTTTACCAAGGAGACTCCATGTGCGGATGTGACTTGGGGTTGGGTGCACAACACTTACCGGTTTCTTCAGGCTGGTGTCCATCACCCTGCTGCCGGTCCTTGTCTTAGATAAAATAGTAACACACGCAACACCAGAGTTCATTTGGCAGCCAAACTTGTTCAGTTTATTCTTCACACCATTATGACAGACATGGCCTCACTCCTCACGGATCTGATTCTATTGTTTCTCAGGTTCTCTTGCTCAATCTGTCCCCCGGTATCTTGGAACTTGTCCTCAAGCTGCCGGATCTATGTCTCCATGCCCCCCTCTTCCTCGCACCTTTGTCCGCATCTGGGCCCAGACGGCTCTCTAGCACTACTCTCTAAGCCCACCGGGGTAAGTCGTAGGCTCCGGACATCTCAAGGTTACCTCATGCTTCCCTGACCGTCCCTGACACCATGGCCACCTCAAACCCTATCCAGAACTGGCACCCCACAAGGCCCGCATTACTAGCCAACCCTCTTGCCACCTATCACTCCTTCTCTACCTCAACTTAACCCTCTTCTATCTAATATTTAACCTACTGCTGCTGCAGCCGGGTAGGTGGTGACCACAGGAAAATGACCCTGGCTCTGTTACATTGAGAGCCTACACTCCATTACCAGCATTTACATGTTAACACACACTTATAACAATCAACACCATATATAAAATGCTTATTATACACCTTTCACAGAATATGTAGACAACATACAGCATAAGGGACACGACCACCTCCACACCTCGATAGTCTTGAGATTTCATTGTCCCCCGCACACATACAATTTCCCCTGTACCAGATGCAGCAAAGCCGCCCGAGACCATCCCCGAGCCTCCTCCATGTGTCACCGCAAGTACAACGTTCTGTTCTTTGCTTCATTTTTGCATCCGCGAACATAGAGCTGATGTGACTACAAAACAGGACGGTCTCAAAGAAGCTTTGTGACTCATCAATATGTGTTCCGGGAAATTCCAGTCTGGCTATTATATGATTTGCTTTCAGCAGTGGTTTCCTCCTTGGTCGTCTTCCATGAAGTCCACGTTGGCCAAGACAGTGCCGGAGAGCGATCTGACACTGATGGACCTTGACCTTGGAGACACCTTTCATCTCTTTGGAAGTTGTTCTGAGCTCTTCGTTACCAGTCACATTATCAATCTCATCAATTTGTCACCCGTTTTCCTCTTACGGCCGCATCCAGTGAGGTCAGCTATAATCCCAGAGCCCTCACACTTCTGAATAATGTGCAGCTGTAGTAAAAGGATCATCAGGCTGTTTGGAGACATCTTATAACCTTTACCTTTCACATGTTTGTCTACTATTTTCTTTCTAATCTCCTGAGACGCTTTCCTTAGCTTTCTTTGCTCCATGTTCAGTACAGTACACACCATGATCCCAAACAGTACAGTGACTAGTTTTCATCTTCTAAATACACAGAGGGACTTATTTGCAAGTCTACAGGACACACTTTAGTTTCACAGGTCCGTATGGGCAAATTATTTTACATTTTTTTTCTAGGGAAACCATCTTTGTTCAAGTCATTTTCATTAGTTTTTCTTTGTTTTCTTTTCCTTTTTATGTTGAACTACAATCAGTCATTTCTGATTCAGTAAATTCCAACTGATAATTACATTTATCAATTCCAAGTTATGTCAGTGACTATTGTGGGTTTTTCTTAATTTCACAAAAGAGAACACATATGTGTCTTTTTAGAGAGTGGAGAGAAAAACCTGCAGTTGTGTCTTTCTAGAGAGCAGAGAGGTAAACCTGCAGATGTGTCTTTATAGAGAGAGGAGGGAAAAACCTGCAGGTGTGTCTTTATAGAGAGAGGAGGGAAAAACCTGCAGGTGTGTCTTTATAAAGAGAGGAGGGGAAAACCTGCAGATGTATCTTTACAGAGAGCAGAGGGGAAAACCTGCAGATGTGTTTGTATAGAGAGCGGAGGGAAAAACCTGCAGATGTGTCTTTATAGAGAGCGGAGGGGAAAACCTGCAAATGTGTCTGTATAGAGAGTGGAGGGAAAAACCTGCAGATGTGTCTTTACAGAGAGCGGAGGGGAAAACCTGCAGATGTGTCTGTATAGAGAGCGGAGGGAAAAACCTGCAGATGTGTTTTTATAGAGAGCGGAGGGAAAAACCTGCAGATGTGTCTGTATAGAGAGTGGAGGGAAAAACGTGCAGATGTGTCTTTATAGAGAGTGGAGGGAAAAACCTGCAGATGTGTTTGTATAGATAGTGGAGGGAAAAACCTGCAGATGTGTCTTTACAGAGAGCGGAGGGGAAAACCTGCAGATGTGTCTGTATAGAGAGCGGAGGGAAAAACCTGCAGATGTGTTTTTATTGAGAGCGGAGGGAAAAACCTGCAGATGTGTCTGTATAGAGAGTGGAGGGAAAAACGTGCAGATGTGTCTTTATAGAGAGTGGAGGGAAAAACCTGCAGATGTGTTTGTATAGATAGTGGAGGGAAAAACCCACAGATGTGTCTTTACAGACAGCGGAGGGAAACTAAGGGTTTCAACTGTAGATAGCTAGATACATAATATGTAGATAAATAGATAGATAGATAGATAGAGGGATAGATAGAGGGATAGATAGATAGATAGAGGGATAGATAGAGGGATAGATAGAGGGATAGATAGATAGATAGAGGGATAGATAGATAGAGGGATAGAGGGATAGATAGATAGAGGGATAGATAGATAGAGGGATAGATAGAGGGATAGATAGATAGATAGATAGATAGATAGAGGGATAGATAGAGGGATAGAGGGATAGATAGATAGAGGGATAGAGGGATAGATAGATAGATAGATAGATAGAGGGATAGATAGAGGGATAGATAGAGGGATAGATAGAGGGATAGATAGATAGAGGGATAGATAGATAGAGGGATAGATAGAGGGATAGATAGATAGAGGGATAGATAGAGGGATAGATAGAGGGATAGATAGATAGATAGATAGAGGGATAGATAGATAGATAGATAGATAGATAGATAGATAGATAGATAGATAGATAGATAGATAGATAGAGGGATAGATAGAGGGATAGATAGATAGATAGATAAATAGATAGATAGAGGGATAGATAGAGGGATAGATAGAGGGATAGATAGATAGATAGATAGATAGATAGATAGAGGGATAGATAGATAGATAGATAGATAGATAGATAGAGGGATAGATAGATAGATAGATAGATAGAGGGATAGATAGAGGGATAGATAGAGGGATAGATAGAGGGATAGATAGATAGATAGATAGAGGGATAGAGGGATAGACTTATAGATACTTAGGCTATGTTCACACTAGAAAAATGATTTTTCTTAAGAAATTTCTTAAGAAATTTCTTAAGAGTGCACCTGTGTTAAAAAACGCACCAAAAACGCACCTGCGTTTTAGGTCCGTTTTAGGTCCGTTTTAGGTCCGTTTTAGGTCCGTTTTAGGTCCGTTTTTACCGCTGGTTGCTCCCTGCGTTATTGTGCCAATTATCTATGGCAAAAAACGCAGTTAGCTGCAGAAAAGAAGTGACATGCTCATTCTTTTTCTTAAGAAAATCTACTGAAAGAATTTTCTTAAGAAAAAAACGCAGTGTGTGCACAGCTAATTTTTTTTGCCATAGGTTTTGCTGGGGAATGTCTGCAGAAAGGTTACAAGAATTTCTCAAGAAATTTCTGCAGCAAAAACGGACCCAAAACGGACCCAAAACGCAGGTAAAAAACGCAGTGTGTGAACATAGCCTAGTTAGGTCCAGAAATCTTTGGCCAGTGACACAATTTTGGCGAGTTGGGCTCTGCATGCCACCACATTGGATTTGAAATGAAACCTCTACAACAGAATTCAAGTGCAGATTGTAACGTTTAATTTGAAGGTTTGAACAAAAATATCTGATAGAAATTGTAGGAATTGTCACATTTCTTTACAAACACTCCACATTTTAGGAGGTCAAAAGTAATTGGACAAATAAACCAAACCCAAAAAAAAATTTTTAGTTTCAATATTTTGTTGCGAATCCTTTGGAGGCAATCACTGCCTTAAGTATGGAACCCATGGACATCACCAAACGCTGGGTTTCCTCCTTCTTAATGCTTTGCCAGGCCTTTACAGCCGCAGCCTTCAGGTCTTGCTTGTTTGTGGGTCTTTCCGTCTTAAGTCTGGATTTGAGCAAGTGAAATGCATGCTCAATTGGGTTAAGATCTGGTGATTGACTTGGCCATTGCAGAATGTTCCACTTTTTTGCACTCATGAACTCCTGGGTAGCTTTGGCTGTATGCTTGGGGTCATTGTCCATCTGTACTATGAAGCGCCGTCCGATCAACTTTGCGGCATTTGGCTGAATCTGGGCTGAAAGTATATCCCGGTACACTTCAGAATTCATCCGGCTACTCTTGTCTGCTGTTATGTCATCAATAAACACAAGTGACCCAGTGCCATTGAAAGCCATGCATGCCCATGCCATCACGTTGCCTCCACCATGTTTTACAGAGGATGTGGTGTGCCTTGGATCATGTGCCGTTCCCTTTCTTCTCCAAACTTTTTTCTTCCCATCATTCTGGTACAGGTTGATCTTGGTCTCATCTGTCCATAGAATACTTTTCCAGAACTGAGCTGGCTTCATGAGGTGTTTTTCAGCAAATGTAACTCTGGCCTGTCTATTTTTGGAATTGATGAATGGTTTGCATCTAGATGTGAACCCTTTGTATTTACTTTCATGGAGTCTTCTCTTTACTGGTGACTTAGAGACAGATACACCTACTTCACTGAGAGTGTTCTGGACTTCAGTTGATGTTGTGAACGGGTTCTTCTTCACCAAAGAAAGTATGCGGCGATCATCCACCACTGTTGTCATCCGTGGACGCCCAGGCCTTTTTGAGTTCCCAAGCTCACCAGTCAATTCCTTTTTTCTCAGAATGTACCCGACTGTTGATTTTGCTACTCCAAGCATGTCTGCTATCTCTCTGATGGATGTTTTCTTTTTTTTCAGCCTCAGGATGTTCTGCTTCACCTCAATTGAGAGTTCCTTAGACCGCATGTTGTCTGGTCACAGCAACAACTTCCAAATG
>NC_134358.1:563735344-563737844 GCF_048569485.1 Anomaloglossus baeobatrachus | reverse complement strand
CAGGACTGGGACTCAACAGCACACAGACCAACACAGCAACAAACTATAGTCGGCGTGGGAAGACAGATTCCACCATCTTAAAAAGGCGGGGAGCAAATGTGATAGGTCTCCAACAACATGTGAACCAAGAGGTAACAAGCAGGCTAGCAGAGGTTAACTGTTCCTTGCCTGACCATGAATGAGCACACCGCTGGTCGATGCCCGAGCTTGTCTGTATAACTCATAAACACCAGGAAAACCATAAGGTGGAGTGTCAGAATCTGTAGTGTCAACAACGTCTACAATCGGCGAGTCTCGAACAAAGCTCCGTGTGACACTATGCCCTGCACATGAGGTAAGAGACATGGCTATATCAGGAGGAGTACCGGTATACCACATTTCTAACTGGAGGTATTTGCTAATACCCCTTTAAGAGGCTTTCTACTTTACACATTCCCTTGGTGTGTGAAGGTTTTCCTGACAATTATCTGATCACTGGGTATCATGGCTGGTGGGAATCTGGCAGCAGGGGTTCAATTTTCCATTCAAATCAATGGGTTGTCCGTGTAGTAAATGGTCATGTTGGGTCCTGCAGATGAAAGAGATGCTCTTAGTAGCCAACCTGGCTAACAGACAAGTGTCTGGATACGGGCTGCCCATTTATTAACCACCAAATTATCTTATAGGGTGTGTGAAAATGTTTGCAGCTCATGCTTTGCTCATGTATTTTTGTCCTGAACCTTTTATATGTAATTTTTGTTTCTTTCCCTCTTTCTTTTTCTTCCTTCTTTCTTTCTTTTTCTTTCTTTCCTTTTCTATTTCTTTCTTCTTTTCCTCTCTTTCTTTCTTCTTTTCCTCTCTTTCTTTCTTCTTTTCCTCTCTTTCTTTCTTTGCCTCTTTCTATCTTTCTCTTTTTATTTTCTATCTTTCTCTTTCTTTCCCTTTCTTTCTTTCCCTCTTTCTATCTTTCTCTCTTTCCCTTTTTCTTTATTTCTTTCTTTTTCACCCTTTCTTTCTTTCTTTATTTCCCTCTTTCTTTGCCTCTTTCTATCTTTCTCTCTTTCGTTCCCTTTTTCTTTCTTTCTTTTTTTATTTCTTATCCTCTTTATTTCCCTCTTTCTTTATTTCCCTCTTTCTTTGCCTATTTCTGTTTTTCTTTCCCTCTTTATATTGTTCTTTCTCTCTTTCTTTCTCTCTTACTTTCTTTTCCGCTTTCTTTATTTCCCTCTTTCTTTCTTTCTTTCTTTCTTTCTTTCTTTCCCTGCACTTTACCTTTTATAAATGTTTCATTTTCCCTCTCTGGATCTTCTTTCTGTGATCTGATCTGAGCCAATCAGATCTTTTGCCACTCTCTCTCCCCTCTCACAACTTGCAGTCTCACAGACACAAGAAAAGCGAAGCTGCAGCAGCATCCCCCTCCTCTCCCTTCTACATTTATGTTATGGCCTGTATTAGTGAAAACAGATATTTTTGGTGACAGAGACGTTTTCTGAACATTTACAAATAGTCCACAGACAAGAAAAGGAGTCATTTGGGCTGTTGGGAGGTGAAACAGATATTGTGCTGCACTGATAGGGGATATTGCAACTTTTCACACATTTGTATCCTTTTTTTTTCCCACTCAAAGGCACAACCCCGTCTCCACATCAGCTGCTCACAGTCCACATTGGCGGTGACGATGCATTTCTCGGGGGTGTGGGTTGTTTACCCAGGCTCTTGTATAATATGTCTATGGGCCGGCCACATACACAGACGTCCGGTCTATAGACTCCTTATGGATTTCTTCAGTAGTTTATGTAACTTTTCATTACAGATTCTCGTTAGTAGCAGCAAACAGCCGCAGTCACAGATAAACCCATCAGCCATAACAATAAAACCACCTGCCGAATATTGTGTTCCTCCCTCTCATGCTGTGACCGGTGGAAGTGCGGACCCCACAAGATCTGTGACGTTGTCCTGGAGGGTCTCCACCAGGACCTTAACAGCGAATCCTTAAACTCCGTTCTTCTGTGCCGTCTCCAAGGAAAACTGATGAATATGGAGACAAAACATTACTGCATCTCTATGCCATGTTCATAATTACCAACACCGAACACCCCCAAGACCTGCCGTATACCAGGAGCACCCCACTAGACCCTCCGTATACCAGGAGCACCCCACTAGACCTGCCATATACCGGGAACACCCCACAAGACCTGCCGTATACCAGGAGCACCCCACTAGACCCTCCGTATACCAGGAGCACCCCACTAGACCTGCCATATACCGGGAACACCCCACAAGACCTGCCGTATACCAGGATCACCCCACAAGACCTGCCATATACCGGGATCACCCCCAAGACCTGCCATATACCGGGAACACCCCACAAGACCTGCCGTATACCGGGATCACCCCCAAGACCTGCCATATACCGGGATCACCCCACAAGACCTGCCGTATACCGGGAACACCCCACTAGACCTGCCGTATACCAGGATCACCCCCAAGACCTGCCATATACCGGGAACACCCCACAAGA